>NC_061118.1:113008173-113071878 GCF_002878395.1 Capsicum annuum | reverse complement strand
CCCCCCCCCCCCCCCCCCCCCCCTCCCTCCCCTCCACGGAAGTAAAAATGTCAAATCTTACAAGAAATTTGTCAAATATTTGCCAATAAACATGGAGCTCCAGCTCGCTTCCACATTCAAACTTTCAAGAACTTTGATACAGATGGTTGCTCGTTTTACTTGATTTGTTTTTCAATTATCTTAGTTTTATTTCGAAGTCTTCTTCATCAATGGTTTGTCAAAAATGTTTTCCAATTTCTAGGTGTATTTTCCCCTTCTCTCAAACTTTCAATTTATTTGTTGTTGATCCTTCTCCCTCCTCTTTGAGCTAGCAAAAAAAAATGGACAGCTATGGCGGCGGTGGATACTTCGTCGACGAGAAAGCCGTTCGTGTCGAAAACATCTTCTTGGATGCGAACTGTGAGCCGTTTTACGAGACGGAGATCGAAGCCGTTTGCTATTGCTTTATTTTTTCATTTTGTAATTGGAATAAAAAGGCTCAAACTTTGAAATTTCTAGGTCCGTGCGTGAATTGTTGCTATCAATCCATGAAAATGGTGAGTTACGGGAAAGAAGATGATGATTTTTTTTTTCTATTTATTTCTTTAATGTATTTTTTTTATTGGTTGAGTTTTTTATGTTTAATTTTTTTTTTGATTAACTATGGTTTTTCACTCTTTCAATGGAGAGAGAATTACATATTTCACGTTATGTTAGTGCTATATCAGTAATTGAGCTTAATTGATATGATTTGTGAAGGAGTAGAGTGTTCAACAAGTACCTGACTTAATTAAAATATCTATATCGAAAAAGTCAAATAATTCAGAAACTTGTATATGTATTACGTCTTTAAATTAAAATTTATTCCAAATACTAGTATTTTTTAAGATTTAAGAAATTAAATTATTTGTCAAAAATATTTGTCAAATAATGACAAAATAAACCCTTCTTATTCGTTTGAGTTCCGCAATCCAATAGTAAATACTTACACTCACTAAGAATCTTAGTTGAAAGCCATTGGAGAACTATGTGAAAAATTACACTAGCATATACCAAGAGATTCACATATATCTCTTGCGCACAGAATATCTACGGTAGATCTCCCTAATCCTATAAGGTAAAATTTGTAGTGTCAAAAGATATGTTAAAACGTAGAAATTTATAATGTTAAAAATGGAACAAGTTACATGCTTCAACAATAATAATGACTCGATGGTGTAAAAAATCTTTACACTAGAAGTATTACACTCATATGACTATACTTCAAATCATTATGCATGAAAAGATTGCAAGGGCTCAAATGGAACTATGCCATATATGATGAGACTCCAAGAAACATCAGTTCCATGAAATATTTGCTGCTGCTCAAGAGGTCAGGATAAATATATTAAGAGGCCGCTTTTCATACATGTGGCAAAACATCGGCGGCAGTGCAGAGAAGACATTATCAAGGTTTAACTTACATTTTACTACAAAAGATCACAGGGGAGGAGGGGTAAGAGAAAAGCCTAAGACCCTTACGAACTCCCGTTTGAGAGCTTTGACTGTATGATCAATCTTAATCGACCATATGCCTCTAGACATGCATAAGAATACTCCGACATAACTCGGAACAGCTCAGGCAACCGGATCTTGAGACTCCCTAATGACTTCTCCCTAACTTGAATACAGTGCTTCTGGTGAGCTTCTGTCTCCTCGTCCAACCTCTTCTTCAATGTATCCACAAGCAACTGCTTTTCCACAACGGGATCTTTTGGGTTGGACTCTGTAGCTCTATCGGGATCTGTCATATCGGGTGGAGTTCTACGTTGCATATACTTTTGGTACCAATCTTCAAATGCTTGTCTTTTGCGTATGTATTCTTTTCTAGTTTCCTCACACTTCTCCTTCAGCTTCATCTCTTCCTCCTGATGAATAATGATGGTCCTTATCACAGCTTCAAAGGAAGCAATGGCACTTTTGGCAAGCTCATCAGGCAGCTTCTCAAGAAGCTCCTGCCATGAGTGGAGAAGGGCTTGAATTGGGGGATTCTGGGCTCGAGGAGGTGACGAGATTTTTTCTTTTAGGCTGCTTTCAATGGGTATGAGATTTAGCTTCAACCAGTTATACAGTGTTTGGATGTATAGTTTTTGATTTTTCACAAGGTTGTCAAAATGATCATGCCATTCCTTGACAACATTACCAAGCTGAATCGTACGTTCATGATGGTGTTTGCTTGTTTCTAAGGGGAATCTGGAGATCTCAATGGCTTTGAGATCAGTAGCCATCTGCAGCTGGTTCTTGTGATGACTAAACATGAACTCCCACATGCTTACCATCCTACATTAGCAGAAGAAAAATTTAATATTAATGGAAGGTAGACAACTATACTGCAGTTCCACTATCACCCAAGAGAAAAAAGAAGAAAAAGTAAGCACAAGAAGCTAAAGGGAACTAAAGAGAACTTTACTCATAATTAGGTGAACTTTGTAGGGGATATAACAATTTAATAATTAACGCGAAACTCCGGACAGAGTCATGGCAATATAAGAATGCTTGCAAGCATAAAACTCCTTTCCCAGCCAAATTTTGAAGCAAAAATCATGGAACATACAGATGATAGGAAATCCATCTGTTTCTTAAAATCAGAAAACAGCATCACAAATGCCCTAGAAAGGATATGTATGCATATGAATATTACTCATCATTGAGAATATAAGGAGAAGACCACCTGCTAAAACATCAAAAGGTAATATAACTAAACCTAAGCTGCTTGTTTGGCACAGCTTTTAAGCTAAAGAAAAAGAAATAAGGAATCATAAACTTTAAAAGAATCTTATTTACTAGGATAAACGGACAAGGGAGAATTATGCACAAAGCAAAACCAAATAAATCAATTTTACTAATATGAGGCAGGTCAAGGACTCTCACAGGCTAATACTTGTTCTACAGTAATGCACAAATTAAACTGTTGTTCCTCAATAATGAACTTTCTGAGATTCTTAACTGAATTGGTGGACCAATCACAACAGCAGAAAAGGAGATTTCCAAATGTTTCATGTCTAAAACAGGTCCAGATATCGATACAACTTATTGCTTGAGGCAGGAAACTTCAAGATTACTTCTAATTTATTTTCTGCTAATTCACCTATCATTTCTTGTTTATATCTTTCAGTGCCAAAATAAAATAGTGCTCCACAAGGTCTAAAAAATCAATTACACCTCCACCTGTGGCCCACCAGAGAAAGACCACGGTTCCAAGCACAAGTACCAGGTAATTGTATCCAACATGACTGGTCCGGATGAAAAGAAATCACAGTGATTTTGCCTCAGCGATACGCTGGGAGTTGAAGCTGAAAGCTCATGGTTACTTTTTGTTTTGTATAATATCGGCCTTAGAATTCATATAAGTGAGGCCTAGTTGTTACTGTCGTGGTAATGGACCCACCCTCTACCCTTCTCCACTTAAATTACAGGCTTTTATCTGCAGCAGGCCTTAAATCCGTAGCATGCGCCTAATCCATACAACACGCGTTGAGCTCTTACCACTAGACCAAAGTCCTATGATCCCACTCGCTCCATTCTTGAATGATATTAGAAGGTACACATTTTAACTCATTTTAGCGCTACTATCAGGTCAAACAAGCAGAAGAGGAGAGAAGCATCAAGGTTCGAAACCATTGGTGTGGACCAAAAATAAGAGATGTGGATAATTCAATGAGCTGGCCTCTTTCTTGGGGGAGTAGGGAGGTTTTTTTTTTTTTTTTTTTTGGGGGGGGGGGGGGGGGGGGCTCAACCACCGCAGCAACTAAATAGATGTGGTTTAAGGGCAAAAGTAGAACTAGTTTATTCCCACTAAGTCGTTTAGTATGTTGGATCAACTCAAGGATTATAACAACTGATAATTACTCTCATCTTAGAAACTGAAAAAGCAAAAGTTAGATATAGCCAACTGTAATTAAAGAAAAAGACAGGTACCTAAATCTCAATAGCACAATGGACAGTCAGAACCAAACAAATGCTACACCTGATGAGCAACAAACTGGGAATCAATCTGTCTGCATTGCTTCTAAATAAAAAAGAAAATATGTTTGTCACTAATGAATATTTTCTGAGTTGGAGTGAAATCAAGGAGCTTAAAATCACAGGAAGCATCATTTATTTTAGGAGCGTCTACTTTTTCTTTCTTATAGGTATTGAAGTTCAAGTGTCCTTCACTCCTTTTTCCCCAGACCCACTTGTGGGATTCTACTGGATATGTTGTTGGTGAGTTGTTTCTTTTTCACTCAAAAGGTCTGGAGAAACTAGTATGAGGTGTTCCTCTTTTTTTTACCCCTCCCTAGGAGCTCCCACCCCTTTGCTCCCTTGGTCACTCGAACTCACAACCTTCAGGTTGGAAGTGAAGGGTGCTTAACATCCGAGCAACTCCTTCTTGTCGTATGAGATGTTCTGGTAACACACATGCCGTTTTTAAAGCCAGAAATTCTTGAAGAGTGAGTGACAAATGTTTAGCCAAATTTTGATGGGTAGAGTTGTCATAATATACAACTTGGGCAGTGAGGATTCATACAGCCAAGAATTTCTTCAATCTTCAAAAGATAATTTTGTAAGTTTCACTTTGAGCGCATAAATAGTTTGTGATTAAGGCATGGTAGCAGCTGTTGTTGCATACCATCAAGTCATAAGAATTTTTAATTTCTTTTGCCAGTAAATCTAATTGTGGAGTTTGGTTTGTACGACCATTGTTCCTCTGAGGAAGACTTACAGAGCAAACTGCTGCTTAATAATATCAGAACCATTAACCAATATTGTGATATAATAGGATGAAGAACATCTGAATATAAAAAAAGTTACACTTCTAAGTAATCACTCAAGTGAAAGTTTCACTTAAAATAAAGTTTTTCAAATGGTTGATCACCATCCAGGAGTGTCACTTAAAAGACAATTCTAAATTAGATGTTTTACACCTCTAAGAAGCTCCCCAGATGAGATGAGAAAGTACATAGCATATAATTAAACCCCCACCACCTTCGTGCCTTTATTTCATTTTAATATAACAATATTTGCCTGTCCTATCATAAATAGGAAAAATACTGACATGCTGAAATAGACCAACCCCAGTATTACACAACTTTTGTTAAACAACTGCAGTTTCCAAAGACTTGAAACTTAGAACACTGACCTCTAAATTGGGCATAGTAGCAACAGATTCTAGATGTAATAATCTGTGGTAAAGAAAATCTAGATGCTATAGTAGTTGGAAATTACACATTAGAACATCCCTAGTTGACCAGAAAGAATAGGTACTAGGATCACATGCATTACCAAATGTAGTCTTCATCACGAGGAACAGTTAGGAACATGATAACTTACCCTTGAACAAGAGTAGCCAGCTTAGGGTAGAGCTGCTTGTCACGAATGTCATTTACTTCACTAACAGTTGAATCCAATGACTGCATGTCAACTATATATCGCGTATGCAAATGGCTAACAGCAGCCTTTGTCTTTTCCAGAGATTCCAAACTAGCATTCCGTTTCTTCAGCTTGTTTAGCAAGGCAACTTTCCTCTGATATTCATGTTTTACAAGCTCGCCAGCCTATTGAATCCAACAAAATAAAATTTTCGTAAACCATCAGCTTATTGGACAATACGAACAAGAAGCCAAATAACGAAGGTTAACTACAAAGCAGACAGCTACCAGAAAGCCGTATGGGAACTTCAACACAAAAAGAAAAGACAAGCTACAAAGAGAAACGGAATGGGATCGGAGGTGCAGAATGCAACTAGCCATGCCCAGAGTAGCTTTTACAATGACACAAGGATAATGGTATTCGAAACAGACAGACCAACTAGGATTTGGAAAATCAGGGGGTAAAGTACAAATGATTAACGTATAAAATGCATCGATATCAAGCTCTATGAATTTGCTGCAAATGAAAGAGACTGGGTGGCTGCAACAGCCACCTCCTCTTCCAGCATCTTTAACCAGATGGAGGATAGCAGGATTGAGTTTTCTACCAGACATACTCCGAGCTAGTCTTGTTCACACGTTTCTCATTTGCTACATACTACCTGTTAATTCTCTTTCAATTTCTATATAATAAGACCCCATAACGGAGATGCATGTCAAAGTTGATCCACATTGATGTCTCAAATTACCCAAAGAAAAGGGCGGGGGAGATAAGAGGGGCTATTATCCAAGTTTAGCACGCGTAGGACCTGATACGCAACAGACGATCTGGTGACCATGCGTCCTATAGCCATATCTCAGACATGAATCATAAATTAAACATACAATCCAATAGTTAGCCAAGAGAAAGTACAGGGACAAAAAGGAGTAAACACCTTCATTTCATCATAAAGTTTCTTCTCCCACGCCAGCAATTTGTCCAAAACGGTGGCATGTGTCTCACATTCATCGATGTCATAATCATCCTTACTACCATCACTAGGTACACCCTTAAATGATTTGTTCCACGTAATGACTTGCATTACCCGAGCTGCATGGTCAATATGTCCTGCAGAAAAGGGACTATTCACTATTAACATCCAATAAGATTGAACAACATTGTTGCTTCAGTTTCATGCTGTTAAAATGCTTGGAAAAGATTGGAAAAGCCTAAATCCATAAGACAAGTAGATCTATTGTGAATAAACAAGTTATTCAAAGAAAAGAATTGAAAATCCAAATTCCTTGTACCCATCAATCACAGAAGCAGCAGTGTCACACTGTCATTGATATGGGTGAATTAACCATATTCCCCATTTTCTCTTTTAAAAAGAAAAGGACAGCCCGGTGCACTAAAGCTACCACTATGCGCGATGTCCGGGGAAGGACCCCACCACAAGGGTGTATTGTACGTAACCTTACCTTGCATTTCTGTCAGAGGCTGTTTCCAAGGCTTGAACCCGTGACCTCCTAGTCACATGGCAGCAACTTTACCAGTTACTCCAAGGCTCCCCTTCAAAAATACAGGACTTTGCTAGAATTTAAAGAAAACCTTTGCAGAGCTAACATACAACAACAACATACGTAGTGTAGTCCCACAAAGTGGAGTTTGGGGATGGTAGAGTTTACGCGGACCTTACCCTACCTCAGAGGTGGAGAGGTTATTTCCAATAGAGCCTGAGATCAAGAAAAAACTCCAAAGTAGTCTAGAAAAAGAAGTAAAGGAAGTACAAGAAACAACATATAACAACAAAACATTAGATGAAAACAATACGATAATCAAACTACAAGGATTTAAAGTGCTAACACCTGAAAGATAAAAGAATAAAGGTAGCTATCCATTCCATATAACGCTAAAGCATGACTAAACATCAAATTACCTCGATTATCAGCAAAGTTTGAGTGGTAATGCAATCGAGTAGCCTCAAGCATCTTTGAAACCTCTTGTGCATTCTCGGAAGCTTTAAGGAAGTGATCATCAATGTCACCTAAAACTCTAAAGAAATCAGCATTGTTACCGTACCCAACATTCCCACCACCCACCATTACTCCTCCTCCTCTCATCTCAGGAGGCGCTGTGTTTGAATGCTTAAACACTCTCTCTGTTTCATCCATTGTCATCGGGGTCTCTTCAACCTCATTCTCCACTCTCACCTTCTTCTCTGGCGTCTTGAACGAATCATCTCCATACTCATTTCTACCCACATTGTCAAATCTTTTGTTCTGAATTTCGATATTCACTTGGCGCAACTCCTCCTCCTCCTCCTCTTCTTCTTCTTCTTCCTCCTCCTCCTCCACTTCTTCTAATGAATGTTCCGGAAGTCCCTCCACATTAAAGAAGTAATCCCACGTCTCCCCTGTTGGAGGCGGAGGGGGTGGCGTTGGCTCCGTCATAGGCTTCTCATCCGCCAGCCCATTTCTCTTTTCTCTCCTTTTCAAACCACCATCCTCTACTTCCTCATCATCATTGTGTTCATCAATTGCAATGCCTTTCATTTTGCTCCCTCTAGATTTCGACAGTTCAGGCATAGTAAAAGCGCGTTGAAGCGAAGGAGTTAAAGGGGAGAAAGCTGGTGGAGGAGGAGGTGGTGGTGGAAGAGGACTAGCTTCCATAGTAGGCAAAGGCGGCGGTGGTGGTGGGGGCGGCTCAGACGAGGAAGGTGGCGGTGGTGGGTCAGGTGGGGTTTCACCTTGAGCATAGTCACTTAAAGCAGCACCAGTGTTTTTCAAAGCAATGGAATAAGCAGAATGTGAAGCAGCAAAGATGTTGCGATAGTTAACAGCTTCTTTCATAAGGTTTCTTCGCTCTTTGCATCTCGAAACTGATTCTTCGTTATCTATTCTCGATTGCGCACACCCCATTTCTCCACTCTTTTAGCCTCTTTTAGGGCTTGAAAAAATTAAACAACTGTGAAGATCACAAAATGTGAAAAAAAAAAAAATGTAGTTTTGAGGAAATGGGGTTCAGATTTAGAAAGAGAGAGGAGATTTAGAGAAAGAGAAAAAGTGAAACGGACAAAAAAATTGGAGCAGAGGAGACAAGTGTGTACAGAGAGAGAGAGAGAGAGAGAGAGAGAGGAAGGTGATAAGTACGCGCCGCTTGATGGGGGTATTCTAGTTTTGAAAAAATAATACACCTGAGATTAACGGTCACATTTGTCGAGGCGATTAACGACGTCGTTAGAAGCTAACCTAGAAAATTAAGCTAGTTGCCAATTAGGTGTACATTCAACTCTTTAATTTTATAAATAATTATTTATTCTTCATTTTTTCTGAAGTGAATACATATCACTCTTACAATTGATGCAGCATAAAAAATATATATACATGCATATTTATTTTATCGATCCCACTAAATTATTTATTATACTTGTAATAAAAAATTTAAAAAGGAAAAAAATTCCGCCCCCCCCCACACCTTTTCTTCTTCAATCCTTGTTCAAATTCACCCTTTTTCTTTCTTCAGTCTTTCCATTTTTTGTCTCCCTCTTCTAACCTCAACCATCATCTACACACTTCATCGATTCTTTTATGAAAAAAATATATATATAGCGAATTTTAATACCCTTTTTCACGGCTCTATTATAAAAGAGAAATAACCCTCTTTTTCTTCTAATACTAGAAGAGCATGACCCGTGTCAATATGGGTCCAATATTATAGACATTTTTTAGCACTAATATTTGATATTGATGACATACAAACATAAATGTACATTGATTTAAAATGATAATTTTTTAAATAATAACTATTTGACGGTACTCGCTAAGGAGTGAAGTTTTATAATATAGTTTTTTCCCACATGATAAAAAGTGTGATGTATCGTGTAGTCGGATTATTTTAATTATTTAATGATAAGATTGAAACATGTTACAAAATATAGAAAAGATGTAGAACTAATATTCATAGGATTATTTCATACAAAAACTGGAACAAAAGATACTTCAATTAACAACAAAGTCTTGGATCATCTTCTCAGAGATGATTATGGTTGAAACAGCTGCAACAAATATGTCATAAACGCATATTTTTCTTGTTTTAATTAAATACTATTAATTTTCTAATACATAAATGACTTATAATAATTAATTAGGGGTGATATAGTAAAATCACGGTTGAAGGAGGTCAACTTAATTTAATACATCAAGAGTTAATTTATCATTTTATGTCTATATTTTTTTAAATATGATTAAATTTTTAACACTTAGATGACTCATAATAATTAATTATAAATGATATTTAGCAAAATTATGGTTGAAAAAGTTGCAGCACACATGTCATCTATTTTTTTAATTAAATATTATTGATTTTTAATACATAAATGACTTATAATGATTAATTAGGAATGATATAGTAAAATCACGGTTAAAACAGCTGAAACAAACGTCATAAATATCTATTTTTAATTAAATATTATTAATTCTAATATATAAATGACTTATAATAATTAATTAGGGGAAATATAGTAAAAAAATTATTAATTCTAATATATAAATGACTTATAATAATTAATTTAGGGTAATATAGTACATCACGGAGCAATTAGGGATAATATATGCATACATGTCATCTATTTTTTTAATTAAATATTATTAATTTTTTAATACATAAATAACTTATAATAATTAATTAGGGATGATATAGTAAAATCACGGTTAAAGCAGCTAAAACAAATATCATAAATATCTATTTTTCAATTAAATATTATTAATTATAATATATAAATGACTTATAATAATTAATTAAGGGTAATATAAAAAAAAATTATTAATTCTAATATATAAATGACTTATAATAATTAATTAGGGTTAATATAATAAATCACTGAGCAATTAGGGTAATATAGTAAATGACGAAGTAGCTGATTTTTTTAATTAAATATTATTAATTTATAATACATAAATGACTTATAATAATTAATTAGGGATGATATAATAAAATTACGGTTAAAGCAGCTGAAACAAATGTCATTAATATTTATTTTTTTAATTAAATATTATTAATTCTAATATATAAATGACTTATAATAATTAATTAGGGGTAATATAGTAAAAAAATATTATTAATTCTAATATATAAATGACTTATAATAATTAATTAGGGATAATATAATAAATCAAGAAGCAATTACGGGTAATAAAGGCAGATATGTCATCCATTCTTTTAATTAAATATTATTAATTTTTTAATACATAAATGACTTATAATAATCAATTAGGGATGACATAGTAAAATCATGATTAAAGCAGCTGAAACAACCGTCATAAATATCTACTTTTTTAATTAAATATTATTAATTCTAATATATAAATGACCTATAATAATTAATTAGGGGTAATATAATAAAAAATATTATTAATTATAATATATAAATACCTTATAATAATTAATTAGGGGTAATAAAGTAAATCACGGAGCAATTAGGAGCAATATAGATGAAGCATTGGTCGAAACCATAGACAAACATGTCATCTATTTTTTAATTAAATATTATTAATTTTTTTAATATATAAATAATTAATAATAATTAATTAAGGATGATATAGTTAAATCACGATTAAAACAGCTGAAACAAACGTCATAAATATCTATTTTTTAATTAAATAATATTAATTCTAATATATAAACGAGTTATAATAATTAATTAGGGGTAATATAATAAAAAATTATTATTAATTCTAATATATAAATTACTTATAATAATTTATTAGGGGTAATATAGTAAATCACAGAGCAATCAGGGGTATTATAATAAATGACGAAGCAGCTGATTTTTTTAATTAAATATTATTAATTTTTTAATACATAAATGACTTATAATAACTAATCAGGGATGATATAGTAAAATCACGGTTAAAGCAGCTGAAACAAACGTCATAAATATCTATTCTTTTAATTAAATATTATTAATTCTAATATATAAATGACTTATAATAATTAATTAGGGCAATATAGTAGAAAAAAATATTATTAATTCTAATATATAAATGGCTTATAATAATTAATTAGGGATGATATAATAAATTACGGAGCAATTAGGGATAATATAGGCAGACATGTCATCTATTTTTCTAATTAAATATTATTAATTTTTAATACATAAATGACTTATAATAATTGATTAGGGATGATGTAGTAAAATCACGATTAAAGCAGCTAAAACAAACGTTATAAATATCTTTTTTAATTAAATATTATTAATTCTAATATATAAATGACTTATAATAATTAATTAATTCTAATATATAAATAACTTATAATAATTAATTAGGGGTAATATAATAAATCACAGAGCAATTAGGGGTATTATAGGTAGACATGTCATTTATTTTTTAATTAAATATTATTAATTTTTTAATAATAAATGGTTTATAATAATTAATTAGGGATGATATAGTAAAATCACGGTTAAAGCAGCTGAAACAAACGTTATAAATATTTATTTTTTAATTAAATATTATTAACTCTAATATATAAATGACTTATAATAATTAATTAGGGGCAATATAATAAAAAGAATATTATTAATTCTATTATATAAATAAATTATAATAATTAATTAGGGGTAATATAGTAAATTACAAAATAATTAGGGCTAGTATGGTAATTGACGAAACACTGGTTTACATAAATGACTTATAATAATTAATTAGGTATGATATAGTAAAATCACGATTAAAGCAGCTGAAACAAACGTTATAAATATCTTTTTTAATTAAATATTATTAATTCTAATATATAAATGACTTATAATAATTAATTAATTCTAATATATAAATGACTTGTAATAATTAATTAGAGGTAATATAATAAATCACGGGGCAATTAGGGGTATTATAGGCAGACATGTCATTTATTTTTTTGATTAAATATTATTAATTTTTTAATAATAAATGACTTATAGTAATTAATTAGGGATGATATAGTAAAATCATGGTTAAAGTAGCTGAAACAAACATTATAAATATTTATTTTTAATTAAATATTATTAATTCTAATATATAAATGACTTATAATAATTAATTAGGGGTAATATAATAAAAAGAAATTATTAATTCTAATATACAAATAAATTATAATAATTAATTAGGAGTAATATAGTAAATTACAGAATAATTAGGGGTAGTACGGTAATTGACGAAGCACTGGTCGAAACCAGTGCTTCTATTATATAGAAATACTCAATTCAATTTATCACAAGTAACATAATTTTTTCAATTTTTAGAGAAAATGATCTATTACCCCCAACCTTTAGTCGAAATTTCAACTATACACTCGACCTTTAAAGGTGACCTATTACCCCCTTGAACTATTTTAAAATAGGTCACCTTTAAAGGTTGAGTGTGTAATTGAAATTTCGACTAAAGGTTGGGGAGGTAATAGACCATTTTCTCCAATTTTTATAATCTCTAACAGCTTAATTTTTTAATACCCCTTTTGCTTTAAAGTTGCTCACACAACTTCTTGCAAAAATTACTGTAATTGTGTTTTTTCAACTTCGACAGCATTTTTTATTTACTTTGCTCATAATTGCATTCAACCAATGAATCTATCTATTGATATTTCTTTTCAAATTTTTAAATTGTAAATTGTGTTAATTGAATTTTTCAAGTGTTTGAATTGTAGAAGGAGGAAGGGGGTGCAGGGACTTGGAGAAGGAGAAATAAAATGGAGATTTTGCAGAAGAAGAAAGGGAAGGAGTGGAGGCTAGAGCGGAGGTGTTTTGAAAGAGGAGCGGTGGGACTTGAAGAAGAAAGGATAGAACAGGGGGCGGAGGGGGGTTCCTTTTTTTTTCTCCTTTTATGATATAATAATAAATTAGTTGGGTCATTTTTTAAAAATAATTTTTGATGAGGCATTAATGTGGCGTTGATGTGATGATGAAATGACGTGTGTGTAATACACCCTCCGCAGTGAAACTGATGTTGTATAAGTGGTATTTATTTACTTCAAAATAGATTTGGGGGATAAATCTATATCTATATTTATAATATATATTTATAATATATACTATACTAAAAGTATGAAACCCTTATAAAAATGATTTGAATTTTCTATCTTCCATTAAAAGACTCTTCTTTAGACAAAACTATCTTTTAAATTTTTTAAAAATTTATTATTTAATTATTTTTATTATATTAACTAGACTTTCTAAAATATATGAGATTCCTAAAATATATGATTGGAGAATTAATTAATATTTTCCTTTCTACTAGACTTTTTAAAATATATGGACTCCTAAATAGATGGTAGAAGAATTAATTAATATTTTTTTCTATTATTCAATTAGAAAAATACTCTTAAAATAAGAATCTATTAACGAAATACTTTATAAATATTGAGATATACGTTAAATTAGAGAAAAAATTAGTTTGCTTATTGGGAGAATATGATTGATGCTCATTTAACTTAATTCGATTGCATGTCTAGATTGGTGGATGATTGATTTTCTAACCCTCAACTTCTTCATTGTTTTTGTCAGTATAATAGAATTCAGCATGTGTGTGTGTGTGTGTATATATATATCTTCTTTATTTTCATTTAAAATATTTTTTTAGGATCAAAATTTTGGCTCAGACAAGAATAAGTTGAATCAAAATCGAAACTTTGCGATCACTATTATATTTATTTTTAAAGTTTACAATTCGTAGATGAATGTCGGTTGGCTTTGAAAATTTTCTTGTGTAAAGGTAAGTTTAATTATATTATTTTGATATCTATATTATCTTATTGTTTTGTTTTAATTTACATATGATAAATGAATGTGAGTCAGCTTTGATTTTTTTTTTTAGGTAAAGGTTAGGTTTACTTGTATTATCTTAATATCTCTATTAGTTTGTTATTTTGTGGTAGTTTACAGTTCGTAAATGAATCTCAATTGGCTTTGAGAATTATTTGTGTGTGAAATTCAAGTTTAATTGTATTATTTTGATATCACTTTTATCGTATTATTTTGTTTCAATTTACAGGTGATAGATAAATGTTAGTCGGCTTTGAGAAATTTTTCTATGTAAAGGTTAGGTTTAGTTGTATTATTTTAATAGCTGTATCATCGTATTATTTTGTTATTGTTTACAGGTGGTAGATGAGTGTCGGATGACTTTTGCAAAAAAATTTGTGTAAAAATTAGATTTAATTGTATTATTTTGATGTCTCTATCATTATATTATTTTGTTGCAATTTACAGATGGTAAATGAATGTCGATTGACTTTTAAAAATATTTTTGATAGTGATTAGGTTTAATAAATAAATTATCCATCTCTATATACTCAAAAGATATTAAATTTAATTATTATATTCATCTTTGTTATTTAAACAAATATCCTATTAAATGTAATGTTTGAACTCATTAAAATGAGGTACACGCGCAAGGCGCGTACACCTAAACTAGTATATTAAAAATGTGAAGACTCTTGAAAAAGTGATTTGAAGTTTTTGCCTTTCATTAAAAGTCTCAACAATAGACAAAATTGTTTTTTCACTTATTTTCTTAAATTATTATTTAATTATTTTTATCACTCAATTCTATTATTCAAAAAATTGTCAACTAAATTTTCAGCCACTTTATAATCCTTTTAGGTTCATACAAGGATTTAAAACCTACCATTTATAGTTCTTTTAAATTTATATGACGATTTAAAACCTAATAACTGTCGACAATTATCACATTGAGTACTCTATGATCGAAACAAGCATTGACACTCAAGGATTCTTCCTGTGCTAAGGTTGTAGTTGAAGCCACCTATTTTCTTATACTTGTCACTGTTTTTTGTTCTTGATTTTTTATTTTTTTTTTATAATTGGGTTTGTAAGTTTTGCGTCAATTTTTATGACATTTTTCTCATAATTTAATTAGTGGATATTTTGTTGAGGGTCTATTGGAGGCGGATATATTATTGTTGTTGTAGAGGATACGATTTTCATCGCATGATTATTTGTTTTGATGAATATTTGTTTTAGGTTTTTTTATATTATAATATTTAAATCTAATTCACACTAATTTTACATCTGTTTTAAAAAAATTCAGAACTAGAATGAGGTAAAGATTTTCGTTCATG
Source organism: Capsicum annuum (assembly GCF_002878395.1). NCBI lineage: Eukaryota > Viridiplantae > Streptophyta > Magnoliopsida > Solanales > Solanaceae > Capsicum > Capsicum annuum. Next base: position 113,056,413 of record NC_061118.1, on the reverse strand, counting down.
AAATTATCCACTTCAAAAACAAGAAGGTTTTTGCTCTTAAGGAGGACCAATAATACAAGATTTGATATTTTTTCTTTTCTTTAGCTATAAGATTGTAGCATTTCGAAAATCTAGGTTAAATTTGAATCATTGAATTTCATATGATTCGACTCGAAATACGTTAAATAATATGTTAATAACATGCTTACAACATCTTCCTCTTTTTTTCCCTTAAAAATATATTCAAATTCTACTCTGATTCCATTTTTCCTCTTTAAATAAATAATTTAGTCTTTGAATAATGATATTAACAAGCAAATAATTCCAACACAAGCAAATAATTCTATCTAGGGATACTATTTTGATCATTCGTACTCAAGTAAAGTGGGATGAATAAGAGCCGATAAGATTTAAGTAGCATATTTTGAAGGATCTGACATGGATGCGGTAGCATATTTGGAGAGTCAGAGCAACATAACACTAAAAAGATTTCATAAAATTGTCTATTTACTATTTTTGTCAAAATAGTATATTATTTTATTAATATTTTCTATATTGTTGAGTCCTAAAATATGTAGAAAGAAAATATTAAGGAGTCCTAAAATATATGGTAAGTAAGTGGTATTAGGAGAATGAATATAGACAACTAAAATATACTAAAAGGAAAATTATAAAAGATTTTTAAAATATCGGTCCAAAAAAATGAATGTAATTTAATTTGATTTTTTAAAATAAAGATGTTTAAATCCTATGTGTAAAGGGAATATATCATCAATAATTTTTTTCAAATAAAAATAATATTAATTATTTTTTTCATCTCAAGTAATTATTTAGTTAGTTTTATAAATATTTAAAATATTTTTAAAATATAGGTGAATGTAATTTAATTTAAAATTATTAAATAAAGATATTTAAATATTATGTGTATAGTAAAGGGAATATATCATCTATAATTTTTTTGCAAATAAAACTAATATTTATTGTCTTTTCACCTCAAATTATTATTTAATTAGTTTTATAAATATTTAAATTAAATTATTTTAAAATATATGAAAATAAAAAATATATTTTAAAAATATAGGAATCCTATAATTTGGAAAAGAGAAATATATAGTTAAAAATATTGAGAGACTTGACATGTCGCCAGCAATTTGCATATAACTCCTATTCCTTTGATAATTAATTTTAGTTTGATTTTGGTTTAATTTTCTTTTCTTTTTGGGCTTTAATTTCTTGTAGCATATTTTCTTCAATTAATATCTAATAATAAGTCTAATTAACTTTCAATTTGAGAACTTTACTTTATGAATGAAGTTATTTTCTGAAATATTGAAGAGATAAATTTGTTTGTGATTTGAGATAAGTTTTCTTGACAATTTTATTCTAATGTCAAATGCTACTTTCTAATAATGTTACTCTTTCATATAAAATGTTCTTGATTGACGAGACACGTGCAAAACACGTACACTAAACTAGTAATATTTATAAAGTGTGTTAAAGTAAGTTATCCGGGGGTCTACCGGAAACAACCTCTCTATTTCTTCGGAGATAGCGGTATGGAGTGCGTACATCTTACCCTCTCCAGACCCCACTTTGTGGGAATACACCGGGTTTGTTGTTTTTGTTATTGTTTTGTTAAAGTAAGTTATCCAGACAAATTCAAAGAAATTTTATGTCTTTTCTCAAAATATTATTCACCTCTATTTATTTACCTACTAGTTACGAGTAGCCCGTACAATGCACGGGCTCAATATTTATATTAAATTAATATCATAATAATAATAATTAAATTATAAGATTTATTTATTTAGTCATTTTAAAAATATATTTTTTTTTAAGAAAATAATTACTCAAGTATCAATTTAAGCAACACAATGCTTAAATGGTCTTAATAATTAGTTAGGAGTGATAAAGTACAATCACGATTGAAATGATGAAGCAGACATATCTTAAATGACTTATAATAACTAATTAGAAGTGATAAGATTTAGTTATTTATTCTTTTCAAAAAAAAAAATATTTTTTTTTCTTTTTAAGTAAAATAACTACTCAAGTATCAATTTAAGTGACACAATGCTTAAATGATCATAATAATTAGGAGTGAAATAGTAAAATCAGGATTGCAACAGTGAAGCAGACATGTCTTAGATGACTTATAATAACTTAGAAGTGATATAACAAAATTACTATACAAAAATACTTGTGAAAAAAAAAATAGACCTCATATATAGAGGTGTTCATGGATAGGTTTGGGTTGGTTATTGGTCAAAATCATAACCAAACCAACTTAGTCGGTTTTTAAAATTCAAAATCAAATCAAACCAACACAAGAAAATAACCATCGGTTTGGTTCTTGGCGGTTTAGTTCGGTTTGGTTTGGTTTTTTTAATTTTTGCGATTTATAACTTTGACTAATGATAAAGTTGAAATTAAAAAAAAAATCCAATCAAACATAGTGTTGTGCCCTAATCTTGAAACTAAGATGTCAATTTAGTGTTATATTTAGGTAAAACCACAAACAACACCATATGAATGCTTCTACAAAAATTATTTAGAAATAACATATAAGAGAACGATATAATAACCCCCAAAAGGTGAACACATAATTTTTTTTGCTCAATAGGAACCAAAAAGAAAGTTCAAAATTAGTAATTATTTATAATTTAATTAAATTCACCTGTAAAATTTCCTAGACGACAAGATAATTTTTACAATTAGTATCATTTGTTATTTAAGGTGTGAAAATCATTTAGAATGTCATAACGTACTGTCAACTAGATGGAGACATATGACTAAACGTGTTACGGTAGAAGTTAAATTCATGATTAAAATTTAAAATGTAACAAATATTTATTTTTTATTCATGAATAATATATAAATAATTTTTTTTTTTATATATATATATATATATATCATTTCGGTTTGGTTATTTTGTCTGTTATTTTAGAGTAAAATCAAAATCAAACCAATAAGTGTTGGTTTTTAAAATTTAAAACCAAATCAAACCAAACCAAATCAAATATCGATTTTTTTTAATCGGTTTGGTTTGGTTCGCGGTTCGATTTGGTTTTTAACCAAATCATGAACACCCCTACTCATATAAAACGTTAAGTAAATTTAACATTAAATATTATTAATTTTTTAATACTTAAATGACTTTATAATAATTTTTTAATATTAATTTTTTAGTATTTAGATAACTTATAATAATTAACGATAGGTGATATAGTCAAATTATGGGTGAAACAGCTGAAGCAGACATGTCATAAATATCTATTTTACTTTTTTTTTACTAAATATAATTATTTTTCTAATACATAAATAATTTAGAATAATTAATTAGAGATAATATAACAAAATCACGGAGAAAGCAGCTGATGAACCAGACAGAAGAAGCAGGCATATTGACGAAGAGCTGACTGTTTTTTCTCCCCATTCCCTCTTATTAGTAAGTAAAATACATGCATCAAATTTATTCCTTAAATTGAATAATAAACATAACTATAGGCAATTAATTAATTTTAATTAGCTATAAATAGCACTCATTTTAGTTTAATCCTTTTATAATTTTTTGTAAGAATTTGTGCTAATATGTGAAGTTTTTGTTAGGTATTCACTAGTGTTTGACTATAGATTTTAAAAATTAATTTTAAAATATTTATTTGATCATGAAATTTGAACACTTTTTAAATATTAAATCTTGAAATACTTTTAGTTCTCAAATATTGATTTTAGACTTTCAATCAAATCTCTACAGTGTGTATATGATTGTGCTTTATAAATGGGGAAAAACCAACTTTTTGAAACTTTTTACTTTTCATAATTCGAAAAGGAGGTCACGACATCTTATAAAATTTCCTGACGCTAGTATTTATCTAGTTGATTATTCTATTAAAAAATATATATTATTTATGATGATTTAACAAAAAAAAAATAATAAGTTAAATTAAGATAGAACGAATATTTTATTTCTCAAATGTGAAATTAAACTATCAACATAGATTGTGGTATAATGGTGGGAATATTTCATCCTTAATCGGAGGCCTCGAGTCCGAGCTTGAATATGGAGAAAATTTTATTGGGAACGTCGCTCTCAGAATGAGCCCTACAATGTGCGATTCGAATTATTCAAAGTTCCAATGCGAGTACCGAACACCGAATGAAAAATACCAAAAAAATGTGAAATGAAATTATTTTTATTCGTATTAAAGGGAGATTTTTCACTATGCAAGTGCTTCTTATATAACTTTTAATATATATCTTTTGCTAGAGATAAGTGATTTCAGTTCAGAGTTATCTGAGTGAAATGATTAAGCTAATTATCGAAAAACAGCATAAACAAATAAATTGAAATGGACCTAGTAGATACTAGCGATATATAATAATTTTTTTTTTTGGATATGTTAGAATAATTAAATTCTACTTGAATTACTTGACGAAAAATTGAAATTGCAACTAAGAGAAGAGGTCCATCAAAATGATATTGTTAGTCACTATATGGTAGAATGAGATACATCAAAGCAACATTAACTACAAAATATTGTCAGATAATTAAAAGAGATAATACATCGAAACACCCCTAAACTTGTTGTCAAAATTTACTTTATACCCTAAACTAATCAAATAATTATTTACCCCTCTTAACAATTTTAAAGTGAAATTTTTACCACCCTAATTGCTAACGTGACAATTTTTAAAAAAATCAGCACATTAATGTCTATAAAAAAATGAAAAAGGTGGATCCCAGCTTTTAAATTTCTCAAATTATATATATATATATATATATATATATATATATATATATAAAGCTAAAGAAAAAAAGAAGAAGTCAACTTCCACTTTTTCTTCATAACAATCCCCTTTCCCACCCCAACAACTTCGTTTTTTCTTCTTCGTAACAACTTCATTTTTTTTTGAAGCAAATCATCACCACAATTCATTTTTCGAACTCTTGAAAAAAATAGCTTTTTTGTTTGGTCATATCTACATTACAGAAGCACAAGCAGAAAAAGAAAAATCACATATAATTTCTTTCAATGTTTGAGCTAAAGGGTTGTTGAATAGAGCAAAAAGAAATCAAAGGATTGTTGAATAGAGCAAAAAGAAATCAAAGGATTGTTGAATAGAGCAAAAAAAAAATCATTCACTGAGTTGGTGACACATATCAGAGATGGTCAACCACACTAAAAATGAACTCTGTTAGAAATTTTCTCTTCTCTAATTTATCATTCACTTTAAATTGATCTACTTCTCAAATTTGATGAATAATTGGGTGAATGAGTTGATGAATTTGAATATTAAAAACATGGAGGAAGCTAAAATTGAAGGTTGAAATAATGATGTTAATGTGGGATTTGACTGTTAAAGAAGAAGAAAAGGAATCGGGATGGAGAAGGGGGGCTGGGGTGCACTGTTAGATCAAGTTATTTATCAATTTCTTGTTAAATTCGAATCAAGTTATTTGTGTTAATGATGTTAATGGTGAAATAATGATGTTAATGGTTTTAATGGTGAAATCATTTTCGGTGAAGACTTTGAGAGATTCTTGAGATTTTTTTGGCGGTGATTGTGGTGTTTTCAGGTTATTTGGGGGAATTTGTAGGGTGGTTCACGGCGGAGGTGGGTGTTTTTCGGTAAGTCATTAATTGAGTGAAAGTTATTGATGTTAATAGTGTTAATGGTGGCGGGGGCTGTTGAAGCACAAGGAGAAGGAGGAACGACGGCGGTGGGGTGGGGTGGGGTGGGCTATTGAAGAAGAAGAAGGAGGAGGAAGGGGGTGGGGTGGGTTTTATACACACACACACACACACACACACACACACACACATATATATATATATATATATATATATATATATATTGCTTTTTTTAAAAAAATATAAAAATAATATGTGTGTTGGATTATTTTTTTAAAAAAATTATAATTTCTTACGTGGCAATGACATAACACTGAGTTGGCAATGACGTGGGCCGTGTGTACTTCACTCTCCGTAGTGAGAGTGGTATAATTTTTTTAGGGTGGTAAAAAATTTACTTTAAAGTTGTTAAGGGAGGTAAATAATTTTCATACAAGTTTAGGGTCTAAAGTAAGTTTTGACTACAAGTTTAGGGGTGTTTTGATGTATTATCTCTAATTAAAATGATACACTCCATTAACATTTCGATTATGATATAGCTGGTGCATATTTTCACATGTCAAATCTTCATTGGTTCTTCGAGAAAAGTCATTATTTTCATCCTAAATTATACTTAAAAAGTTAAAGAAACACCTAAACTATTAGAGTGACCTAGTACACACCTATACTATTTAAAAGTAAATTTATTTTCACTCTGACGCACATAGAACCAGTCACACGATGGAAGGTGTTACACACTCGCGCACACGTCATCAAAATGTCATTGCCACATTAACTTTTATGCCAGATTTAAAAAAAAAAGGTCCAAGTCACCTCAATTGCTTCTTCCCTATCCATCATCAAAACTCACCATCAAACCACCACCATTGCCGCATCGTCACCAAACTCATATCAACACCACCATTTCACCACCAACAATCAAATTCACCACCGAAATCACCCTATAATCACTACTACCATAAAAATTTATAAATTGAAATCATATCACCACCATTATTACCATTAAAAATTGCAAAGAGTCATCAAAAAATTCAACACCCATAACCAAATTCATCATCAAAATCATATTACAATCATTTTCTCCATAAAAAATTACAAAGAACCACTACATAAATTCAACACACGCTATTGAATCCACATCAAAATCACACTACATCAATAGATTTTAGTATTTATCAAAATTAAACCACCATCACTGTCAATGTTGAAATTCACAACAATAATGGTAACAATTTTTTTTCACTCCAACTTACTTTGCTAAATCATTCACCACAGATCCATATCGTTGTCACCATCAAAATTAATCACATCCATAACCGTAAATCTAACATGCATCACCAAAATTGACATCAACTTCATTGTCAATTACAGAAAATAAGAGCATACCACCATCAATTTTATCAACTCAACATCAAATTTTTCAGCATTGCGAATTTCGTTCAAGCTCGAGATGAAGAATGGTGAAAGTAAAAAGTTGATTAGTGAAAGAAAATGAAGTGGCTTTGATAAGAAAAAATTAGAGAAGAAAATATTAATGACATGAAGAATAAAAAGAAGTAGGAAAGGTTATCCACGCGGAATGTACAAAGAAGAAGTAATTTTTTTTTTGGCTTTAATTTGACTCCTACACTCTTTTCTTCTTTTTCTTTTTAATTTTTTACCACATTAGCTTTTGAGGTAGAAATAAATTCACTTTTACGTAGTACAATTGTGTAATAGGTCGTCACAATAATTTGAGTATGTAAATAAATTTTTAGATATATTTTGAGGTGAAAATGATGATTTTTTTGCCAAATCAGATTTGCATCACATGTACAAATATAAATTTCATTTTATTATAATGATAAATGTATTATTTTACATGTACAAGAATCAATACTAGAATACATTCAGACTAATTTCAACAACAACAATAACATTATTCAAACTAATTCAAATACAAAATATACTATCGTCTTAAATATGTTGAAATATCAAATTAAATGAACTTTTCAACCACTTATTAATTGATGGTGATGATAGTATTGGATGAATACAGAAAAATTAAACACCCAGGCCACTAATTTTGTAGCATATGTTAGAAAGTGAGGATTTTGAGTTAAAAGTGATAAAAGAATTTTGAAATGACGTGTAGGTGACTCAAGTTTTAAAAATTGAGTGTTGGTGGCAATTACTTTATTATGGATTAAGAAAGTTGTGAAAGTTTGAAAATAACCCACAAGTTTTTTAATTTACACTTTGATCCAAGTAAAACCTAATATAACTAAAAATGGAGGGGAAAAAATGCGAGTTTCTCTCTCTTTTCATTTATTGTTGTTTTTTCTCTTTTCGCGATTTTTATTGTTCATTGTTATTGTTGTTTTATTCATCATCTTCTTCTTCATTATCATCATCATTTTTTTTTTGGTTGACCATTGTTGTTGTTGTTACCGTTACTGCTACTACTTGACTAATTTTTTAGGTCAAATTTTATTTTGTACATTACTTTGACATTACTTCATAGGTGACTTTGGTAAGTAAAATTATGATTTTTAGTTGAATTTCTCATCTGGGTACACTGCTACTGATGTTTTTTCAATAATGGATAGATACCGAACATGAATCCAACATAAAATTTATCTGTTGCAACAGATGACTGGGTACACTGCTACTGTTGTTTTTTCAATAATGCATAGAATCCGAACATGGATCCAATATAAGATTCATCTATTTCAATAAATGGCTCATCTGTTGCAATAAATGAGTCATCTGTTGCAACGAAAGACTCATATATTAAATTCATATTTATGGTTCTATAGTGTTGTAACATGAATCGAACAGATGGGTCATCTGTTATAACAATTGAGTTATCTATTGCAACAGAGGAGTCATCTGTTGAAATATATTACTCATGTTGCAATAGAACCTGAAGTTGATTCTAACAAATACTCATCTGATGGTATTCATGTTGCATAATATAGAACTAGAAGTTGATTCCAACAAATAACTTATTTGTTGCAACAGATTAGCAATTCGTTGCAACAGGTTAGTGATCTTTTGTAACAGGTGACTCATTTGTTGGAATCAACTTCAAAGGTTCTGTAGTATATCCCAATAGGTGAGTCATCTCTTGTAAGTTGCAGCAGATGAGTCGTCTCTTGGAATCAGCTTCAAGTTTATAGTACCGTAACATGCATACCAACAAGTGAGTCATCTGTTGCAACATCTAACTCACTTGTTGCAACATATTATTCACCTGTTGCAACTGATTACTAATCTATTGGGGTTCATGTTATTAATTTTACTATCATGTCATTATTAATTTTTTTTAACAAATGTCTTTATTTAGGTACCACTAATGGAGGGATCAATAACAATAGGGGTAGATTGTCATGGTGAATGGATCTAGAATAGTAATCGATATGTTTGGCATTAGAAAGAGGGTGAAATACTAAAGACGATAGCTATGACAGTCCAAAGTGTTGTTTCATATGATGATTTTGTGAACTTAATCATCAACTATTGTGAACTAAATTGTCAATCGGGAGAACTCGTCATCAGCTACATACACAACTCCTTTGAAAATCAGATGGTACTACCTTTCAAGATAATCGATTAGGTTCAGTTGCATACTTATCTGAGTGATTCAGGTAAGCCGATGTTAAGGGTGTACATTATTGAAAAACCGAGAGAGAATGAAAACCAGAATATAGAAGAAGAAGAACAAGATATGTTTGGTGATAAATTGAATGATCTGGACATGAATATTTCAGATGATGATCAAACACCTATGCCCGTTGTTACGAGTAATACGGCGGGTAGTTTTTCTCAACCAACACAATTGGAAAATCGTCAAGATGACGATACTTTATAAGGGAATGTCATTCAAAGATAAGATAGAACTATCTACTTCTTTGGTTATTTCTTTCTTGAAAAAAGATTTCAGACTAAAGAAGGTAATTAATTCAAGCAATTTATTTTAGATGTGCTAATGCGGACTACAAGTGGTGTTTGAGGGCTATGAAATACTTAAGTTCCGACAGATTGGTCATTAATGTTTATCAAAAGTATCACATATGTTGTTTAGAGCATATTACGAGACAAAATTCTTACGCTATGACAAAAGTCCTCAGTAGTTATTTTCAAAATAGATTTCCCAATGGCAAAGGCCCTTCTACTGCTGATATGGCCAACCAACTCCGTAGAGAATTGGGTATTATGGTCAATTATTGTAAGATTTATATGGCTATGGGGATTGCCAAGGACTTTGTTAGCGGGACACGTGAGCACGGGTATGCAGTCCTCGATGCCTACTATTACATGCTTGAGTTCACAAATCCCAAAAGTAAGATGGCGCTGCATGTTGATGAAAATAGAAGGTTCACATACTTTTTTGTATCCTATGATGCTTGAATTCTTGGTTTTCAATAGTTGAGAAAAGTCATAGCCGTCGATGGGACTTTCTTGAGGAGTAAGTATAGTGGAATTTTGATAGTAGCGATGACACAAGATGCCGAGAGTCACATCTTTAACGTTATTTTTTGTGTAGTGGACAAGGAATGTGATGACTCGTATGCATATTTTTTTGAACAAATGCGAAGCTGTGTTGACGATACTAAAGAGTTGTGTATAATTTTGGATAGACATTCAAGTATCCAAAAGATGGGTTTAATTTTCTTTACTTCAGCTCACTTTGGTTGTTGCACGAGGCATCTTGGAGAAAATATTCGAAACAACTTTCACATCGAAAGGATTATGACTCCTTTTTATAGAGCAGCTAAAGCATATAATAGAGCTGGGTTTTTGACCATTTCATTCAAATAAGGGATATGCATTCCAAGGCAGCACAACATCTCGAATGTGTCGGTTTTAAGAGATGGAGCTGGGCATTTTGTTCGGTAAATAGGTACATTCTTATAAATTTAATGTCTTGTTTGAGTTACATCTTTGTAATACTTACTGTATGATGTCCTACTAAGTGATTTTTTTTGTATAGGTATAATATTATGACGTCAAACATAGCTGAATCATTGAATTCAATGTTTGGCATTGAAAGAGAATTTCCCATTAGGGTGATGTTTAAGGAAATAAATAAGAGGTATGCTAAATTATTTCACGAAAGGCATATGCAGTTTGCGGACACAAGAAACAAATTTGTTCTAGAAGTAGAAAAACAAATATCAATGAACATCAATTTGGGGAATAGGTTATTTGCTATCAAATAGCAAATTACAAGTTCAGTATCGACGGTCATGGTGATATTGCTACGGTCGATCTTCATACAAGATCTTGTACATGTAGAGTTTTTGACTTGGACAAAATACCATGTCCACATGCTATGGCAACACTTCAAGCCCAATACGATGCACAATATAAAACTCAAATTCATGAGTACTCGTCTTCATATTATTCGGTGGAAAGATATATAGTGGAATATAGTGAGAATATTAATCTGGTGCCTCTTAAAGAATCTTGATTTGTTACTACAAATTTTGGAGAGATTAATACCTTCTCTATATATTGATTCAAGCACTATCAAATCAGGAAGAAGGCGATATAAGAGGAGGCGTGAATTCAGAGAATCATTTGCATCAAGAAAAAATAAGTGCTTCGTATGTAAGACGTTGTCCATAAAAGAACTACATGCACGGATCGTAATACACCATGATAATTGTAATAATAAAACTTGTGTTGTTGTTTATTATGGACTTTGATTTTTAACTCATTATTGTGATTGTAAATGTTATTATTTATCATATAAAATATCTTTTTATTAACTTGTGCATCAATAAAAAGAGGTAAAATAAGAACTAAATACAACAGACTACAAAAATATTTTCAGCAGATTACCCATCTGTTGTAACAGATGGACATTTGCTGTAGGAACACAATATAGTTCATCAAACTGGAATGTGTTCCTCCACCAGATGACTAATCTATAGCAATAGATGGGTAATCTGTTAGAACAACACAATACAGTTCTTGCCGCTAGTTTGTGTTCTTCCAATAAATGACCAATCTACTTCAACGGATGGCCTATTTGTTAAAAGAACTCAGAACTCTTGCTATTGCTACTGGATTCAAAATTGTGCCAAACGCTCAATCCTTACCTCAAACTGTCAATATGTTAAGAAGAAGAAATAGGCATAATGAAAATTAAATAAGAATTTAAAAAGTCAAAGTCGACCAAACATAAATTTTTTCATTAAACAAAATACGTTAGGTAGGTAGATTGAATATAAATAAAAAAATGCATATACTAAAAGAAAAAGAATAACCTAATTATTATTATTATTATTATTATTATTGTCAATAGATCAATCGTCAACCACAGCAACAGGACCCTCCCCAGCCTACGAATCTCTCGGAGCATCCTTGCTCTCACGGCGTCCAACTTCCACTGGAGTTCATTAATCTGCCTCTGAAGTTTTCACACGGTGTCGCACAGAATAGAAATGTCTCAAAAAAGATCATCCATATCTAGAACACGCATGAATTGACAAAAAACATAAACACAAAAGTAAATAAAAGAGTCTGAATGTAATACAACGTATACTACCAACCAGTAGATTTACACCCAAAAAAACTTTCCTCAACGAAAAAAGAATCTTCTCTTTGAAGAGAAGTGGTTGAAGTTGTAATATGAAAGACAAGATGCAAGAAATAAATAAGTGGAGTAGAATGAACGAGTAAGGAGAGACCTATTATAGAGGATTGAATTTAAATGTGTTAGACAAAAAGTCTTGACTGTTCACCTCTATTTTATTAATTACATTCAAACTGGTGACTTTTTTACTACTGTGAAAGTCATGTCTTAACTAAATCAGATTGGTGATTTTTTTATTATTGTGAAAAGTCATGAATTTTCAGCTTCTTAATATTAATTAGTTCTTAAAATTAAATAACAGTTTTTCTCAATTAAATAATCGAAGATTTCTCATCTTTTCAATACCGTTTCTTTTAATAATAATCGTTTTATTGAGTTGTTGCAACAGATGAATCATCTGTTGCAACAGATAACCTATCTATCATAACATATTTACCATCTGTTGTAATAAATGTTCCATATGCACAACCGATGAGCCATCTGTTGCAACAGATGAGTTATCTGTTGCGAAATATGGACCATCTGTTGGAGGGGGTATTTTGATGTCTTCCAATAGCTGATTCATCAGTTTCAACAGATGGAGAATTTGATTCATCGATTGTTTTGAATGTGTTAGACCAAAATTCACGACTGTTCACCTCTTCTTTAATAATCATATCCCTTAATTAATTTAAATTAGTGACTTTTGATTATTTAAATTAAAAATAAATTTAAAAACAAAAAAGGTGAAAAGTCACTACTTTTACCTATTTAATATTAACATAAGTTATTAAAATTAAATAACCATTTTTACAGTTTTAAATTGTGTTTAACATTTATTTTCTTATTATTTATTTATGAACCATTTTTGTTTATTAAATAATCAAAAAGTCATGATTTTCACCTTTTCAATAACCCTTTTTTATTAATAACCATTTTTAGTTAGTGTTTTCAATAGATGGACCGTCTGTTGAAACTAATTTGTCATTTGTTCGAAGAACATAAACCAGTGACAAAAACTAATTGTATTGTGTTCTTCCAACAGATCTATTGTAATAGACGTGTCATCTGTTGGAAGAAGAGAGTTTCGAGTTTTTCCAACAAGTTACCCATCTGTTGCAACATATTGTTTATCTGTTGGTTGAACACAATCCAAATTGATGAACTGTAATGTGTTCTTCCAGCCAATGTCCATCTGTTGCAACACACTGTCGTATTTAGTTCATGTTTACCTCTTTTTATTGATGCACAAGTTCGTAAGAACATATTTTATATAATAAATAATAACATTTACATTCCTAACAATGAGTTAAAATTATCAAAGTCCATAACAAGCAATAACACAAGTTTACTATTACAACGATCATGGTGCATTACATACGTAGCACTTGTTTTTTCTTGACGGGCATGTAATCCTTTGACATTGAAGATGGTTACCCTTTAAGTCTTCGTAATTTTGTACACTACTTCATGATGAAAACTAAAGATTAAATACTTTTGACATTGATGGGGTAGGAAGAATAAGGTGTGTGCGTACCGATGGATGGATCCACTTTCATGCATGGAGTTATGTATTACTGATAAGATTATCGTAACAACACGCATAAAGTACAATAATTTTTTGAATGCAGATTTTTATGAATTAGGCATTGATCCTTCAAACAAGATCTTGTATTTTACAGTTAAGTTTGATAGGTGCAAATTGATAAGGCTGAGGAACCATGAATATGGTGCTAATATCCTATTACAATTTAATGATAGTTTTGGTCATGTTTATGCGTGTCAAGTTTTGAGAAGGGATCAATATTTGATGACAGTGTAGAGATTCGAAAAACCAATCAAAATTCCCCTGGTCTAAATTTAAATGGATAAGTTGCTCAGGGAGACGATTATACAACAAAATATATTGTAGGAGAATGCTTGCCCAAAAAAAGAGTTGCTGAAGACTGTATCATCTCAGACATTGTTAAAGAGAAAACACAGGAGAGCAAGCAAAGAACTTCTAGCCAATTTGGCCAATGAAATTGACTTGAAAGATGAAAAATCTGAATGAGTTGCAAATATGAAATTGTATCCAAAATTTAAAATCCGTCAGTCATTATTGAAAAGAAAAATGGTAAAGTGGACTGGAGCTGGACACTTTTCTAGGTAACTGCGACTAGTTAGTGTGGCCTGAATGTTGACCCACAAAGCACAGGATCAGAACTCTAAGGAAACAGCTTTCTAAGCTCCGAGAATTGAAAAAATGGTCAGCCAGGAACGAAAATTAAAAAAAAAACTTTTAAAGGAAAAATAAGGGAAGCTGAGGCATCAATTTCTGAAGTCTAACTTGCATCCCATGCCTCCTGTTTGTGGTTCTAATCTGTTTAATGGCAGTGGAAACAAAAAATCTGAAGTTGGGAAAAAATCCCATTGATACACCCAAATTATAACTCTCGTCAGAAAGTGTAAGCGGTCGCTGTCAAATATAGAACCCAACAGGGTTGGATGTCGAATCCCACAGAGAATACTATGTTCACTAAATATTATGGTTGTTACTAGACTGTTGATCGAAGGTTCCAAAATAGAGGGGGATTTTTATTTATCAATTATATTCAAATGTTTGTCACAGAAAGTAATCCAACTGTAGGTTATATTACTAATAGTAATTCAATAAGAGAAGTCAAACTAGAGTTATGGTTACCAAGATACTTAAGCAGCTAGGGTTGTGAACTATTTTTGGATTCCCAATGAACAATTCTTATTGCAAGAGTAATTAAATTCTATGGTTTACCCATTAGTTTCTCAACCTAAATAAGTAACTTATCCCTTAATTCGTTCAAACTTAAGGAACATAGTATTAATTCCACTATAATCTCAGATGGGCTGATCCAGTTAAGGCATCTACCCTCCATCCAAAGGTTAAAGCCTTTAGAATTATGTAAACCCTTTCTTTTCCCAACAAGCACTTTTCTATTTGAACAAGTGTTGTTCTTGGGAAGACTTTTAAAGTTTGTAACCAAGAAAAGTCATTAAAGTGAAGAAGAGTTTATGCAATATCAATTCCTCATGGGAATCTACTAGATTCACAACCCAAAATCAACTTTTCACATCAAGGCTCTCATAACCCTAGTTATGGGAGCTTAGCCACACATTTTCACCCAAGAAAGAGAAAAAATCACTGTGCTATTCATAAATTAATTCAAAGTTTACTTACAAAAGTCACAATTGCTGTTCTGCAATCTTCAATAGAAAATATAATAAAGGAATCTAGATCCACAAATCTCCAATTAATCTTACAGAAAAACTATGTAACAATGTACTTTCAGTATGAAAAACCCTCATAAAAGATAAAAGATGGATAAAAAAGGTCCCTAATAAAATCTAAAACTGGGTATTTATATGTTCCCAGGTAAAAAGGATTTAAAATTAAAAAATTATAAAATTCGCGTCCAAAGTGGTGGTCTATCGAAAGTCCGATGGTTCACCAAATTAGCCATCTCTGATGGTCCTTGAAAGCCCAGTTCTGCTTGAAATCAATGGCCAAAGTAGTAGTCCATTGCAAGACTAATGGTCCATCATATGGGCTGTCACTGATGATCCTGGAGAGACAGGTTCTGCTTTAAACTGACGGTGAAAATGGTCGTCCGTCGAAAGACTAGCGGTCCACCATATGGGCCGTCACTGAGTCTTCTGGAGAAGTGGGTTTTGTTTAGGCCTGATAATTGATTTGGTGGTCCGTCGCAAAACTGACGGTCCACCACATGAGCCGTCGCTAAGTGTTTCAGGATGCCTTGTTCTATTTAACACTAACGGTTGAACTGGTGGTCCGTCAAAAGACTGACGGTCCATTATTTTGACCGTCAGAAGTTTTTTTCTACTATTTTTTTGAGTCTTTTCCTCCAGCTAGCTCCTTACCTTGAAACACTAAAAACCAGCATTAAATGCAACCTTATTTGCTTGAAAACATGCAATTTTCCCAAGAAAAAGATGAAAAATGTTTCGTCAAAAGCAAAAACATCAACACCCTCAACTTAAGATAATTGCTTGTCCTCAAGCAACTCAGCACCAAATTGTAAATATGAACAATATAATGAAAGACATTTACTACTGAACCAATTTTCACACAACCATTTACTTGTCATCCACATCATTGGTTTAACATGTTAGAGTCCATAACCGACATTATTTCAAATTCAGTTCATCTATACAAACATCGATACAAGAATCTACAGAAACCAGCCAAATTAAGTATAACTCAGTTTGCCTTCATAGTCAAAGAGATCCACCACTCAATAAATTTTGTGGATACAAATCACAAACCTCTCACTCATCAAAGAAATTGCAAACATAGCACATGCACCCATAAGCTTGCCTTTATCATCCAATGCCCCCTTATAGCTGAGTTCCAAGACTAAACAGGTCTTTTCTAGGCTAGTAATGAGGTATCAGGCTAGGCCAGGAAGGAATTTTAGGCAAAAGTGACTAAAAACTATGCTTTAACTTTCTTTGCCTACAAATTCTTCTTACCAAGGCCATTGCTTTGCTAGCTCACTTACCCTTTTCCCATTTATTCATATTTTACCACAATAACTCCTTTTTTCTTTTTCCGTATATATATATATATATATATATATATATATATATATATATATATATATTTATGTACACAAGGATCAGCCACCCTCAACTTAGGCTGATGCCATAACTCAAGGCACACATTGTCTTAACTAGACCAAGGCCACATGCTTAAATTCAAATTCTAAACCAACTTTCCATTAGGTAGTTAACAGTCCTACAATAGCCACCCTCAACTTAGGTGTTTTGCCTAAGTTTAGGTACACATTGCCCATTACTAGGCCAGGGCAAGAGTTAAGAGTTAATGCTTGGTGATGAAGAAAAATTAACAAAGGCTCAAAGAAGGGTTCAAAATATTGAAAATTATTTTTGGTGGGGTTAATTACTTTGGCTAAGTGGACTAAAAGAACAAGGTGGCCTTCCATCACTTCTTATCCCATCAACTACAGAATAGCATCAATTGAACCAGGCAAGTTCTAGGTACTATACTATGTAAGAACTATTACAATTAAACTGAGTCAAACATTCTACTGTTCTTAAGATGTGCATCCATGTCATGTGTATTTACAGATTAATGCCAACTACAGATTCACTAACAGTTGCTCACATATCCTAGGAGACAAAGGTAAACAGTCAAATGAAAATAGTCATAGTTTGATGCCAACATCATTTATCATCCATAGTTACGACAAGATACTAACACAAACAATACTTTTATTTCATGGACCAATATAAACAAAATAACAAGATTTAAAAAGAAGAAAAATGTAAATCTAAAGTTAAACCTAGAAAAGAAAAAAGTGAACCTATCATGATCCTAGATATGTCGATTCTCCTAGATAGCACATGGCAGGGGTTCAAAATATCGGAAATACAAACCCCATGGTGCAAGTACACTACCTCCACATAAAAATATATGCATTGTCCTCAAAGCATTAAATTAAAGTATAATGGAATGGGTATATTTGTATTGCCTCTTATTTATCTAAGGCATCTGTGAAGTGTGGTGAGGATCCTGCGTCCTCACCTAGTGCAATGTTGGCCCTTATGGTGGTAGAGAAACTCAAAACCTCCACTTCCAGAATCCGAGGAATCATCTTTCGGACTAAGCCTAAACTTTGCCCCCTTTCTGGGGCAACACTAGTAGATACTCCTGCCGCTTCATCTTTTTTTCTTTATCTTTTCTTTATTTTCCTTGATTTCTTTTGAGCCCTCTTCAGATCATGTTGTTCTTGTTACTCTAGTGTCATTGTTGCTCTCTTTCTCCTCTTTTCTTCCTTCCTTGCAGCTCACTCATCCATGTGTTGCTTTTTTTTTGTCTTTTACGGGTCTTCCCATCAGATCCATAATACCCTCATCATCGTCACTCACTACTAAGGCTGGTTCAAAAATAGTTTGTTGTGGTTGCCTTCCTTTTAACTCTGCTATATTAGCCTTTGCCTACTCAAATTCAACCATGAGCTTTGAAAGATCAGAGAGGGATAGTGCATCTAGCCTTTTGTTGATGCGGTGCTCCATGTTGTCCATCCTAGCTTGAATAGTATGGAATGGACGGATTGCCTCAGCTACAATTTCATCAACAAAAGGCTTAAATTCTGATGCCCATTTATCTAACTGTCTCTGAAACCTCTTTTGTAACTTCATTAATTTTGCAAAATCCTTATGTGTTAACTTGTATTCGACAAAGTCTGCTCTTCCCATAGATTGTGTAGAACCTGACCCTGCAGAAATACTTGGAGGCACATACTCCGGTGGCACATAAGTGGTGATAGACAAAGGCATACCTGCGGGAATTTCTGTAGCATCAAGAGCTGGTATAGATTCAGTTTGGTAAGCTGGAGGCTTGGTGACACGCATCTCAAACTTTGAGTCGTCTTTCGACTTCTCAATGTCCTATCTATGTGTAGTCGGGATTTTATTATCAACTCCACGGATCAGGGGCACACCGATTTATTTGCATAAATCAGTGATTAAGCATGGGAACGATAATGAACTACTTATTTTATGTACCCTCATAAATATCTCATCCACAATAATCTGTCCGAAGTCAACTTGCAGCCCTAAAACCAAGCTTACTATCAATATGGCTCTATGTTTATCCAAGTTTCCTCACCTTTTGTTGGTATCAGCCTTAAGCGAACAACAGCCCACAAGAACTTAGCCTTGAAGCTAATGGAATATTATGCAATACGCTCCCGTGGATTAGTCAACCATGAGGGGTTACCATCATCAGTCAATAATGAATCCACCCAAGGCCTCTGAGTGGATGCAGTTCTCAGCCTATACTCAAGATCAGGTATAGCAGGTGGAGCCTCGTACTCTTGCCCAAACAGTATCCTATTAATTGTTCAGGATGAAATATCGATAGTGACTCCTCAAATAGGTACGGACTCTCTGTTTAGCAAGCTTGCAGCCGACGTTCCCTTTGGACAGCCCTTTTCTACTAGTGCAAGATAATTGGCAAAGAATTCTTTTACCCAGTTCAATTGATACGCTCCTAGTGGCCTGCTCATCCATTCTAGTTCATACTCTTTGAAATGGCGTTCCAACTCAGGATACTTAGGTAATGGCCTTTTTATCCCTCTTACTGTAGGTGTCAATCCATCATAGAATTTCTCACGTGCTCTCTCTATCTTCCATCTAATCACCTCTCAAACTTGAGGATCCTTACGCTTGATAACGTTGGCATCCTCAGGTTCAGTATTCACACCAGTTGCTTCCATTTGTTCTCTCTCATTATCAGACTCTATTTTACCCACAATAGGCTTGGGTTGAGTTGTAGCAAACGTTGCCTCGTCTGGGCTCGAGATGGTATTGCTTATACTACTGCTGCTCTTCTCTTCAGACTGAGAGAGTGTGGGAGTTTTCCTTTCATGTTGCCTGGTGTTGTAAGCGGGTGCAGGTTTGCCTCTACCTCTTTAAGATCTTCCTCCTTTGTTTAGTGGTAGTTTACGAGCCATGTAGTCTGAAACAAAAGTAAGGAATTAGTTTATAATGCAAAAACAGCCTAACCAGTGAAAACTTAGACTTGATGGTCACACTGGTGGTCCATCGGGTAACTGGTGGTCCACCAAGTGGGCCATCAAGTCCTATCCAGAAGACCTAAAAATTCAGAGAGCTGCGACGGTCAATATGGTAGTCTATCGCAAAGTTGACGGTCCACCACTTTGGCCGTCGCATCTTAACCAGTGGGTGTCTTTTCTGGGGTTCTTACGATGGTCCATCGCATATTAACCACTTTGGTGGTTCGTTGCCTAATTGATGGTCCACCATTTCAACTATCGCACCCCCTTCTTCAGATTCAAGATTCACTTCGGTGTTTTGTCGAACATTTAGCATACAATCCCTCTATTTTAGCAAAAATTGACACCAACTTCACATTTATGCACATAATTTCTCGCTTTTAAACTCGTAAGTTACTCAGACTTCACTCAATAGCATATATTCAAATTTCCAAACTTATAGAAACTCAAAGAAAAAGAATAACACAAGATGGAATTTTAATCAACAAACCACTTATTCATTTCATATTTTGTAATTCAAAAAGGAAAGACACAAAGGTGCTCATACCTTGGTTTTGCAGTAGGTTCTCTTTTACTTGCTTGCAACTTAAGAACACAAACTTAACTTCAACTCTAGTAATTTAATCGCAAGATTGCTTGTGATGAAAATAAAGAAAAGAAATGGGTTTGTTTAAATAGGGAAAAAGAAGGAGATGGAGAGTCCTAGGGAGAGCAAATATCTTTAGATTCTTTGAATCCAAAGGAATTTGGTCAGTTGAAGAAGTTGAAAAGGGTTCAACGTATGTAACCACTCCTTTTTAACCTCTTTAAAAATAATTTTGGTCAAATACGGGTTATTTAAATAAGCTTCAATTTAAACCCAACCCGACTCGGTGTTAGGGTAACAGCGACGGCTTCACCGACGGTGCGTCAGACCTGTGACGGACCACCAGTTGGGCCATCGTGCCTTATCAGAACATGGCCAACTCAACTCAATTTCGACGGACAATGTGGCGGTCCACCAAATTGGTGACGGTCACCACTTTGGCTATCACATTTTTCCAAAACCTGGGCAATTCAGCTTGGTTTTGACGGTCAGCATGGCAGTCCACCATATTTGTGATGGTCCACCACTTTGGCCATCGCGCCTTACCAGAACCTAGGCAATTTAGCTTAGTTTTGACGGTCAGTGTGGCGGTCCACCAAATTTGTGACGGTCCACCATTTTGACCATCAACTTGATCCAGTAAATGAATTTTTCATCATCTTTGCGACGGTGGAAATGGTAGTCCGTCAGGTGACTGGTAGTCCACCAAATTGATCATCACTTTTGTTCCAGTAGCTCAGAGTTTCAACCCTTTTTCCAACTATTCCTGCACATTTCACAAACATATAAAAATACACTGAAACAACAAAATAATTTAACTAATGCTTTACAACAACACACTGTGGGTTGCCTCCCACTAGCGCCTGATTTATCATCGCGGCACGACTCAATTATCTCAATTACTTAGACTTCATCGAGATAGATTGTAGCAATACTCCTTATCGAGTCCATTGGTCCGATATACAGTTTCACACGCTGCCCATTTACCTTGATGATACTTTCGTCTTCATTTTCAAGTTCTACTACTCCAGATGAGTAGACCTGACTCACTTTAAATAGGTCGGACCATTTGGATTTGAGCTTACCTGGAAACAGTTTAAGTATGGAGCTGAACAAAAGTACCAAGTCACCTTTCTGGAAATCTCGCTTTTCAATCTTACGGGCGTAGTACTTTTTCATTCTCTCCTTGTAAAGATCTGCCTTTTCATACACCCCGAGACGAAACTCATCCATCTCATTTAGCTGCCCCATTCTCAACTGCGCTGTCTCATTCCAGTTCAAATTCAACCTCCTAAGTGCCCACAACGCCTTATGCTCTAATTCAATTGGCAGATTACATGCCTTGCCATAAACCAACTGGTACGGTGACATGCCGATTGGTGTCTTGAAAGATGTTCTTTATGCCCATAAGGCGTCATCAAACTTTCTAGACCAATCTTGTCTGCTAGCATTCACTATTTTAGAAAGTATGGCTTTGATCTCTCTATTGGAAATCTCCACTTGCCCACTAGTCTGTGGATGGTATGGAGTTGCTACTTTGTGTTGCTTGACACCATACTTTGCTAGGGCAGCTCGAAACACATGATTGCAAAAGTGAGATCCACCATTGCTTATAATGGTGTATGGTACCCCAAATCGAGATAAAATATTCTTTTTAAGGAATGCAACTACCCTCTTTCCTTCGTTGTCAGCTAAAGCAATGACTTCAACCCATTTTGATACATAATCAACAGTAAGTAGAATGTATTTCATCCTGTATGAGCTCACGAAGGGCCCCATGAAGTCGATTCCCTGGATGTTGAATAGTTCTACCTCTATCATTTTTGTCAAAGGCATTTCATGGCGTTTGGAGATTGACCCCTGCCTCTGACACTGGTCGCATCTTCTCATGAA
This sequence comes from Capsicum annuum, assembly GCF_002878395.1. Lineage (NCBI taxonomy): Eukaryota > Viridiplantae > Streptophyta > Magnoliopsida > Solanales > Solanaceae > Capsicum > Capsicum annuum. The sequence goes on along the minus strand of NC_061118.1, from coordinate 113,034,174 downwards.
CTAATAAGCATCTTTGAACAAAGTTGGCCAATAATAGCCACTTTGCAGCACCTTTCTAGCAGTACGGTCACCATCATGATGACCTCCAACCAGTGACGTATGACATGCTTCTAAGATACTCAACACATCTACTTCTGGAACACATCTCCTTATGATATTGTCAGCATATCCCTGAAATAAATACGGCTCATACCAAAAATAATGTGCCACATCATGGAGAAACTTCTTTCTTTGATAAAAAGAAAGATTCTCTGGAATCACCTCACTCACCACATAATTTGTAAAATCAGCATACCAAGGTATTTTCTCCATAACAGCAACCAAGATTTCCTCATCCAAAAATGTATCATTGATCTCAAAGTCATCTCTAGATGCTTGCTCGCCTTCCAGCCTAGACAGATGATCCGCCACTTGGTTTTTGCAACCTTTCCTATCCTTGACTTCGAAGTCAAATTCTTGAAGCAGCAGCACCCATCTAATCAACCTTGGTTTTGCTTCCTTTTTCTCCATGAAATATCTCAAGGCTGCGTGGTCAGTGTGGACCACCACCTTGGTTCCTAGAAAGTAATCCCGAAACTTCTCAAAAGCATAGACTACTGCAAGAAGTTCCTATTCTATGATGGTGTAGTTCTTTTGAGCTCCATTCAACGCCTTGATGGCATAATAGATCGGATGAAATAATTTGTCCTTCTTTTGTCCCAGCACAGCTCTAAGGGCAACACCGCTTACATCACACATGATTTCAAATGGTTTTGACCAATCCGGTGCAACAATAATAGGAGCATCAACCAACTTCCCTTTAAGGCATTCAAATGCCTTCAACCAATCATCATCAAAGAAGAATTTGACTTCCTTCTCCAAAAGTTTGTAAAGGGGGTTTGCAATCTTTGAGAAGTTCTTTATAAATCTCTCATAGAAGCCAGCATAACCAAAGAAACTACACACCCACTTCACTGAAATAGGAGGTGGAAGCTTCTCTATAACCTCAACTTTAGCTCTATCGACTTCAATCCTCTTTTTTGAAATTTTGTGATCGAGAATAATGCCCTCCTCCACCATGAAGTGACATTTCTCCCAATTAAGTACAAGATTGAACTTCTCACACCGCTGTAAAGCCCTATTCAGATTTACCAAACACAGTTCAAACGAGTCTCCTACCACCAAAAAATTATCCATAAATACATCCAAGGTGTCTTCAACCATATCTGAGAAAATAGACATCATGCACCATTGAAAGGTAGCGGGTGCATTCCACAATCGAAATGGCATTCGCTTGAATGTGAACGTACCATATAGGCAGGTGAATATCATTTTCTCCTGATCCTCCGGGGCTATAGAAATCTGATTGTAACCAGAATAACTATCCAAGAAATAATACCAACCTCTTCCCGCCAACCGATCAAGCATCTGATCCATGAAAGGCATTGGGAAATAGTCCTTCAGTGTACACGAGTTGAATTTTTTGTAATCCATGCATACCCTCCACCCAGTAATATGCCTGAGTGGAATCAACTCGTTCTTATCATTAGCCACCACTGCCATGCCCTTTTTCTTGGGCATACACTGAACAGGACTCACCCATTTACTATCTGAGATTGGGTATACCACTCCTGCATCTAGCCACTTGATGATTTCTTTCTTCACCACCTCCTGCATAGGGGGGTTAAATTGACGCTGATGCTCAATAGTCGAAACACAATCTTTCTCTAGCAGAATCTTATGTGTACATATACCAGGAGGGATACCGATGATATCTACAATCGTCCAACCAATAGCCCTCTTTTATTTCTTAAGAACAAAGATAAGGGCTTCCACCTGTTGCTCACCCAAATCAACAACAATAATAACAGGTAGTGTATTCCCACTGCCTAGGAACACATACCTCAATTGATCGGGCAACTTCTTCAGCTCCAAGGTAGGTGGCTCTTCGATAGAAGGATTAGCAGGTGGACTTGGACAATTTTTCAAGTCTAAATCCAACTTTTTGGGTTCATATGAATAAGACCCCATGCCTATTAAAGCACACACTATCTCTTTATAATCTTCAATACTGTCATGATCAAAATTCATCAATACAGCAGCTAAAGTCTCCACATTAAATTTTTCTTCTATAGGCACTTCCTGCTCCTCCTCATAATAAATATCCATAATAGAAAAGATGCTCTTGTCTTTATATTATTTCATGGACTGACATACACCGAATCAAACTACTTCATCATTCAACCTGAATAGTAGCTCATTTACTCTCAAATCAATAAGTACACTCCCGATTGCGAGGAAAGGTCAACCCAAGATTATGGGTACCTCAAAATCCACCTCGCAATTGAGAATGACAAAATCAGCCAAAAATAAGAAACTGGCCACCTTAACTAATGCGTCATATAGAATCCCCAAAGGCCGCTTCACAGATTTGTCTGCTATAAATAATCTCATGTTTGTGGAAGTAGGATCCCCCAAATTCAATTTCTTATACACAACAAGTGGCATCAAATTTATACTGGCTCCCAAATCACATAGAGCTTTTACAAAATCAAGAGGCCCAATAGTGCACTGGATAGTAAATGCTCCCGGGTCTGCCTTCTTCTGCACCAACAACCTTGTGGAAATAGAACCATAATAATGGAGATGGTCCATCATTTCATAACTAACTGTTCGCTTCTTTGTAACAAGGTCTTTCATGAACTTTGCATACCCAGGCATTTGCTCCAATGCCTCCACCAATGGCAAATTGATTGTCACTTGATTAAGCATGGCCATAAACTTGCCAAACTTTATGTCGTCAGCCTTCTTCTTTAACTGATGGAGGGATGGAGGCGGTGGTTTTGGGAGCGTATTAACCACCACTTTAGCCTCATTTCCTTTGCTCTTCTCCAGCTCATCAACCTATTAATGGTTGAATGATGTATCATCAATAACCTCATCCAGTTTCTCAAACTCCACTGGATAACTTTCTCCATGCTCAATATCCTCGTTAATCACGTCTTCAATCATAGCTTTGCCCACAGATGGGCCTGGTAATACCTTACCACTCCGTGTGGTAATTGCCATGCAAGAACTATCATTTTGAGGGTTCTGAACTGTATCACTTGGCAAATTTCTACTCTTCCTCTGATTTAATGCTGCTGAGAGTTGGCTCATTTCTTGCTTTAACTATTTAATAGAAGTAGAGTGTGAGTTTACCAACTGACTCATGGAAGACAAATCACTCTTCATAGTAGTTACCCTAGAGTTGGTAGCCTCAACTTCATTTAATAATTTCTCCATCATGTCCTCCGTGGACATCTTGCCAGAGCTAGTTGCAACATTATCTCTGCTTCCACGAGGTACATATAGTCCACTCCTATCATTTTTTCTCTTTCAGTTCCCTTGATCTCTATCCTTATACCATATTTTTCGTAATATTTTTGACCTTGATTTTCTTGGATATTGCCTCGGAAACCCCCTTGATTATTTAGATAGTTTGCCTCTTCTTCCAAATCAGAGTCAGCTCTTCCCTGGGATGCAACAACTTTCACCTTCTCTATTTTTCCAAATAATAAATGCTTAGTCAGTAAATCCATCTGTATCTTTAAGTATGCCATGTCCTGGTCATGTTCTTCCTTCTTTTTGCGTTGCTCTGCAGTCATACTACCATACATAGTAGGGCTTGCTACCATAAAATTCCTGGTATGCCAAGCTTTACTCTGTTTATTTATTCGATCAAGCATCTCCGAAGCCTCTGGAAAAGTGAGGTCAACAAATGACCCTCCTGCAGCATTATCCACGACTGACTTCATAATAGAGTTCAAAGCCCAATAAAGAGTCTCCATCAAATGAATATCCGTTATGTTATGGTTCGGGCATTGCATCAGCTTTTTTTTAAACCTCTCCCAGGTCTCATGAAGAGCTTTAGTGGGAAGCTGTCAGAAGTTACAGATTTCATCCCTCAACTGTACCCTTTTGGAAGATGGAAAGAACCTTTCTAGGAAAGCCTCTTTCAACTGCCTCCAATTGGTTATAGAATTGGGAGTCAGTCCATTGAGCCATAGTGTTGCCTCTCCAGACAGAGACAATGGAAATAAGCATAGTCAGATAGCATTCTGTCCCACTCCTAGATTATTAAATGATTTGCAAATAGTGATAAAGTTCACTAAATGCATATTAGGATCATCTCCGGGAAGACCACCGAACAACCCCTTAAGATAAAGGATTTGAATCATCGTATTGGTAATATTAAATTTAGCTCCAGGTTGTAGAGGTGGAGGAATGATAGCTCCAGTTGCACCTCCTTCATCCATTCCATATTTGTTGTTATTCAGATCAAACTGCACTGGTTGGCGCTCTTGCCTTGCCCTAAAGGGCCAATTTCTGTTCACATTATGGTTTACTGGTGCAGCCACATTATCTGCACGCCTAGGGTTGAAAGGATCTAACAAATCATCATCTCCCAAATCATTATCGTCAGGATTAGGATGACGTACCGGCTGGCCGTAATCCTGCTGATTAAGTTGAGCTCTAGTTAGAGTGGCTAGTCTTTCAGCATCTTGAGGGTCTGCTATTCTGCCAATTAACTGCAGTTTTGGATGTACTTGTAATAATGGTGCACCCAATCTTCGTGTACTTGGCATACACAAAAACTACCCTGCAAAAAACAAAAACAATAAATAAAGTAAAATTTGGAAAACTTGACCAAAGGTCAATTAACAAACACAAACTTAATTGAAAATCATATTCTCCGGCAACGACGCCAAAATTTGATACGCCCAAATTACAACTCTCGTTAGAAAGTATAAGCGGTCGCTGTCAAATATAGAACCCAACTGGGTTGGGTGTCGAATCCCACAGGGAATACTGTGTTCACTAATTATTATGGTTATTACTAGACTGTTGATCAAAGGTTCCAGAATAGAGGAAAATTTTTATTTATCAATTATATTCAAATGTTTGTCACAGAAAGTAATCCAACTTTAGGTTATATTACTAATAGTAATTCAATAAGAGAAGTCAATCTAGAGTTATGGTTACCAAGATGCTTAAGCAGCTAGGGTTGTGAACTATTTTTAGATTCCCAATGAATAATTCTAATTGCAAGAGTAATTAAATTCTATGGTTTAACCATTAGTTTCTCAACCTAAATGAGTAACTTATCCCTTAATTCATTCAAACTTAAGGAAATTAGTATTAATTCCACTATAATCTCACATGGGTTGATCCAGTTAAGGCATCTACCCTCCATCCAAAGGTTAAAGCCTTTAGATTTATGTAAACCCTTTCTTTTCCCAACAAGCACTTTTCTATTTGAACAAGTGTTGTTCTTGGGCACACTTTTCAAGTTTGCAACCAAGAAAAGTCAAAAAAGTGAAGAAGAGTTTGTGCAATATTAATTACTCATGGGAATCTACTAGATTCACAACCCAAAATCAGCTTTTCACATCAAGGCTCCCATAACCCTAGTTATGGGAGATTAGCCACCCATTTCCACCCAAGAAAGAGAAAAACATTGTGTTATTCATAAATTAATTCAAAGTTTACTTACAAAAGTCACAATTGTTGTTCTGCAATCTATAATAGAAAATATGATAAAGGAATCTAGATCCACAAATCTCTAATGAATCTTAGAGAAAACTATGTAACAATGTATCTTAAGTATGGAAAATCCTCATAAAAGATAAAAGATGGATTAAAAAAGTCCCGAATAAAATCTAAAATTGGGTATTTATATGTTTCCGGATAAAAAGGATTTAAAATTCAAAAATTATAAAATACGCGTCCAAAGTGATGGCCAAAGTGGTGGTCCGTCGAAAGTCTGACGGTTCACCAAATTAGCCATCGCTGATAGTCCTTGAAAGCACAGTTCTGCTTGAAACCGATGGCCAAAGAGGTGCTCCGTCGCAAGACTGATGGTCCACCATATGGGCCGTCGCTGATGATTCTGGAGAGACAGGTTCTGCTTCAATCTAACGATCAAAATGGTGGTCCGTCGCAAGACTGGCGGTCCACCACATGAGCCGTTGCTAAGTGTTTCAGGATGCCTTGTTCTGTTTAACACTGACGGTTGAACTGGTGGTCCGTCGAAAGACAGACAGTACACCTTTTGACCGTTAGAAGTCTTTTTCTGCTAATTTTTTGAGTCTTTTCCTTCAGCTAGCTCCTTACCCTGAAACACTAAAAACCAGCATTAAATGTACCCTTGGTTGCTTGAAAACAAGTAATTTTTTCAAGAAAAAGATTTAAAATGTTCCGTCAAAAGCCAAAACATCACCCATGTCTTTTTGTTTCCACTACCTTTGACTTAACTAGAACCACAAGCAGAAGGCCTAGGATGCAAGTTTAACTTCAAAAATTGTAACCTTGGCTTAATCTCTTATTTTTACTTTAGGTATTATTGGTTTATGTTTCATTCCACACTAACCATCTCATCACCCCTCAGTGCTTGCAAAACTACTTCTTTTGAGTTCTCATCCTGTGTTATGTGGGTCATCATTCATGCCACGCTAACTAGTCGCAGTTACCTAGCAAAGTACCATACTTCAGTCTACTTCACCATTTTTCTTTTCAACGAGTAATGGATTTTTATTTTTAGATACATTTTTATTTTTCAGCTCATTCGATTTTTTCATTTTTTATGTCAATTTCATCGGCTAGATTGGCTACACGTTTATTGGTGCCCTGTGTTTCCTCTTTAATAAGGTCTAAGTTGATATATAGTATTTAGCACCTCTCTTTTCCCTCGCAGATATTCTTCCAAGCACCTTCTGCTGTATAATGGTCACCCCACGCAATCCAGCCATATAAATTTGGATTGGGGCAATAACTATATTAATTTTCATTCTTGTTTGCAGCAGTACGAGGCTTTAAAGGCCTTTCAAAAGTTCATTGAACCCTTAAAATCAGTCAATCACCATTGAACCTTTACACTGCAACAAAAAACTTGCGCCCTTCTCTATACTTGACACCTAAACATTAGCAAAACCATCATTAAATCGTAACAGGGTATCGACACCACCTACAAGGTGTTGACACCCAATTTTGACCGCCCGATACTCCCTTTAGACTGCTATTTTAGCAAAATTATTAATTTTAAATGTTAGTACTTTTTACACATTATTTTCGTATCGAACAGATAATGACATGTCACATTTATGATTTTAAAAGTATACGAATTAATTTATTATCATTCTTTACAATTTATTAATTCAAATACGACATTTTACATAATTTTATTAATATTTATTAAATTATTTTGTTTCCATAAACATGCAAATACATTATCTAGTTTTTCATTATTATTATTATTATTATTATTATTATTATTATTATTATTATTATTATTATTATCAATAATATTATATGATTTTACGTAACATTAATTTCATATGAGTAATTTATTTTAACTTTGACACCTTATTATATTTGTTCTCGTTATTATTACATAGTAGCCTAATTCAATAAGTTTCCTATTCATTTAATTTTTAACCACTTCTACATCTAATGTGTCAATTTAGACCACATATTTATTCAATTCATCCTTTTACAATAGCCTAAATTTTAAACTCAGATTTCAATCTCAACTATCGATCAAGATTGGTCTAAGCCCATCAATTCAGACGTTGTTAAGAGATACTATGAGTAATCTTTGTCTCATGCCCCTTATTACATTGCAATTGGAACTACTACGGTTGTCCTGATTTCCGTTTGAGAGGGATACATAGGCGTTCCTTTGGAGTTCGGTCGCATTATAACAGAATTCTCTTTTCCCCTCTTTATGAGAATTATAACTGTGGTAGAATTCTTGAAAGGACCTCAAAAATTCTATACAAGCATGGCGTTGACACAAATTATGAACGGGGGCAAAATTTTTTAGACGACCTCAAAAATTCCTATAGTAGACTTTGGGATTCTTGCAATAAGATAGCTCTATACTGGGGCAGAAATTTTTGAGCGGTCCTAAAAAATTTCCTAAACAATAGAACAAGGTCTGATAAGATTTGTATTATCTCGAAACACGTCACAGTCAATGATCCAACAACATTTCACATTTTACAACATACTTTGCTCAACACCTTTAAATGAAAACTATTTTCACACATGATTTTTTATTTCCTGTCTACCCGAGTGAAGACCCGGATGAGGTTCATCAATTAGTCAACGACGTTAAGAAGAAGCCACTTCAAGGCAGAGGCACAAATCACCCCCCCCCCTTTTACAAACTCACAATTTTTCTTTGAGTAGAGGATTAACAGGTACAAATGACAACAATCACTCTATCACGAGAGGCCCAACGGCTAATCCAACATCATGTCGAGAAGCCAAACAATTGATCTGACAGTACAACATATACATTTTCTTGTCACCGCTTATCATTATTATAATGGTTGCTTTCATTACATTGCTTAACCTTCAACATATACACATATATTTGTGCTAACCATGTTATTTAATTGAGCTAAAAGTGGCAGGACTAATAGGTACAGATGATAGGAATCATCCTATCACGAGAGACCATACAATCGGTACAATACCACATCGAGAGGCCCAACAGCCAATCCAATGTAATTTTGAGAAGCCCAATAGCTGATCCAACACTGTATCAAGAGGCCCGACTGCCAATCCATTATTACATCAAGAAGCCCAACAACCGATCCAACGCTGCATCGAGAGGCCCAACAGCCGATCCAATATCATATCGAGAAGCCTAATAGATGATCCAACGTTGCATTGAGCGGCCCAATAACCGATCCAACATCATATCGAGAAGCCTAACAGCTAATCCAATGCTGCATCGAGAGGACCAATAGCCGATCCAACGTCATATCGAGAAGCCCAAAAGCTGATCTAACGCTGCATTGAGAGGCCCAACAGCTGATCCAACATCATATCGAGAAGCCAAACAGCTGATCTAACGCTACATCAAGAGGCCCAACAGCTAATCCAACGTTATATTGAAAAGCCAAACAGCTGATACAATGTTAAATCGAGAGGCCCAACAGCTGATCCAACGTCATATTGAGAAGCTAAACAGCTGCTCCAACGCTACATCGAGAGGCCCAACAGTCGATCCAACATTATATCGGGAAGCCAAACAGCTGATCCAATGCTACATCGAGAGGCCCAACAGCCTATCCAATGTCATATCGAGAAGCCCAACAGCCGATCCAACACTACATCAAGAGGCCCAATAGCCGATCCAATGTCATATCGACAAGCCAAACAGCTGATCCAACATCATATCGAGAAGCCCAACGGCTGATCTAACAATATAATAGATACACTTTCTCTACTCCTATATTTACTTTATATCTATCAATTGCTTATCAATTACATATTCTAACCTTTGTTATCTAGTATATGGTAAAGTACGCAAGTGACAGAGAAGGAGTAACAAACATAAATAATTTTCGTTCCTGTTTTCAAAGTATCACTCTATTTTCCATACGCCACATAAGCTCAAACTTGAAACTCACCTACTTTTCATTTTCATGCCCCTCCTCACGTCATTATTTTAAATCATATGCATGTTTGTCTCACCGACCCACAACATCGTTGTTGAATGCCTGTCCTTTATCACTGATAATCTTTAGGAATATTGTTCATTCCTAAATACAGAACTACGAACGACCTGATTCTCGTAAAATCTGAGATATGTAGGCGACTTGAAAAAGAAGTCTCGGCCACACTATTTTTTAAATCACCTCCTGTTGATTTAATTTCAATGAATCTTTCTCGGTCAAACAAAATTGGCTACTACATCAACTTTCGTTGCTTGGCAATTCTTTTATCAATCCCAACCAACGAAGGGGTAGCTTTTGACACCCAATTTTGACCGCCCGATACTCCTTTTAGGCTCTATTTTAGCAAAATTATTAATTTCAAATGTTAGTATTTTTTACACATTATTTTCGTATCGAGCAGATAATGACATGTCACATTTATGATTTAAAAGTATATGAATTATTTTATTATTATTTTTTTACAACTTATTAATTCAAATACGATATTTTACATAATTTTATTAATATTTATTAAATTAATTTTTTTTCGTAAACATGCAAATACATTATCTAGTTTTTCATTATTATTATTATCATCATCAATAATTTTATATGATTTTATGTAACATTAATTTCACAAGCGTAATTTATTTTAACCTTGATGCCTTATTATTTTTGTTCTCGCTATATAATACATAAAGTAGTATACTTAAGTATTAAATTACAAAAAAGTAACAACACTTTTATCAAAAACATTTTGTAACATATGTATTTATATTTTTGTAGCAACAGTTTGCAAAAATACAAAGTACATATCGATCCCAAGAGCAGTAAAAATCATATGTATTTGTATTTTTGTAGCAACAGTTTGCAAAAATACAAAATACAACTTGCTATATTATGTAATTGTGAAACTGTTGCTATAAAATTCATAATTAAGGGGATAAGTATACTATTTATGATTTTTTCCCTATTTATTACATAGTAGCCTAATTCAATTCAAGTTTCCTATTCATTTAATTTTTAACCACTTCTACATCTAATGTGTCAATTTTGACCACATTTTTATTCATTTCATTCTTTTACAATAGCTTAAATTTTAAACTCAGATTTTTGTGTTTTTATAGCAACAGTTTGCAAAAATACAAAATATATATCGATCATAAGGGCAGTAAAAATCATATGTATTTGTATTTTTATAGCAACAGTTTGCAAAAATATAAAATACAACTTATTATATTATGTAATTATGAAACTATTGTTATGAAATTTATAATTAAGGGGATAAGTATGCTATTTCTAAATTTTATTCAAGTTTTGACCACATTTTTATTTATTTCATTCTTTTACAATAGCCTAAATTTTAAACTCAGATTTCAATCTCAACCATCGATCAAGTTTGATCTAACGGATGAAATTAAATCCTCCCCTCTTTTCTTTCTTAACCTAAAAAGAACCCTCATCCCTCATTCCATCAAAAAGGCCGCCCCTCTCTACTTTCTCTCTCTAATCTCCCTCTTTTTCGGCGAACACTCTCTTCTCCGGCGACGCAGCGACTACCGTTGTCGCCGACCCCCGTCCCTCCATCGTCCTTCTCCACCGGCGTCATCCACCATCAATGCTCCACCTACCAATAGCGAACCAGCAGCTGCTGCAGTGGTTCTCCCTCTCCTCTCCGTTGCTGATAGCCGCCATCTGCCGGCGAAAGCTAGCCGCTATTTCCTCTTCTCCTTCGGTGAAGAAACGCCAACAACCGCCATGCGACACCAATAACCAAAACCAGCCGCTGCGCCTCCAACCACCACATCCAACCGCCGACGTCACCACCAAACACCGAATCCACCGGAGAAGCAGTTAACAGCCACCGCTTTAAGTTCTGAGCAAATATTACCGAAAAATATAGAATGTCACGACGGATTCTCTGAATCTGTCACAGGTTCATCTCTCTATTTAAATTCATGCCCAACTTATCATTAGACAGATCGATTAGTATATTTGAAATAGATGGAATTTGGCTCGATTTATTGACTGTACATTTATTTTATACTGTTGAATTGACATATGGAAAGAACCCGAAATATCATTATTATTTTGAATCGGGCACCGAATGGTTCAAGTTTGATTGTTTTCTTGTTTGTTAAATTGAGTCCAGTGAACATGGTGTTCTCGTTGGTGACATAATAAGTTTTATTTAACTATTTCTGATATATTTGACATGAATTTTTTTTCCTTGTGAGATTCTTTTTTTGGAAAATTTTCAGGAAAACCCACACCGCTAACCTTTGCCACAGCCTCTACCCTTCGGGTGAGCACTCTGTGGTGAGTACTGTGTGCACACTGGATAAACCCCGATGCAGTAGCCTATAAACCACGGGATGTAAACCGCACTAGGCAAGTCCTGTGCGATAGGCTCATGGCTCATGGCTCAAAGGCATTGAGGGAGGATTCGATCCCGGATAGCTGTGGTGGGCTACCACCCTCCAAACCAGTGAGCCAGTCCCGAAGGAGCCTTATTTGATTCTACTGTTGCTCGATGAGAATATGTCATCGGACTGATTTTGGTCCATTTTACCTATGTGGTTATGAAAATTTCAGCATTTTGATTAGGATAGATTTTACACTTAATTATTTATGGCAATCATTGATTTACCATTTATTGATAATTATGTTAGCCCTCATGTTTATTGATCGTCCTTCCTATGTTAAAGCATGATTGGTTCTTTTTTGGTACGATTTATTCGGTTATTTTGATTAATATGTTGTCCCTCTTTAGTTTAAATTATAGTATTCTATTATGGCAAATTACGTTTTTTTGATTGATATTATTTCTCCTTAATTTAACATGGTACGTGCTTATTTATGGTAAATTCAGTCTTTTATATCTTAATTTGATTCAATTATCTCTCTTAAGGAAAATGATATTGCTAATTCATTTTTTTTCTAAACATTTGTTTCCTTTTATTGTTGGACTGATTTATGGATGATTGTTGAATTATTCAAAATTTTCTCTTTAATTGTTTTACTAGTATATTTTCTTTTCCTCCTCAATTTCTGAAATTGATTTTTTTTTTATATTTTTTCCTTTTATACCACGGTATCCCTTCCACTATATAAAGAGCCCTTTCTCTTAGTTTTGGGCACTGAGAATTTACAACTGAGATACCTTCTCTGACTGAAAACTCAAAATAAAAAAAAAGAAAATGTGATTTTAATTTATTATTTTGGCACTCATCTTTGGAGCATCAATCTTGGCAATTCGTTCTCGGATTTTGTGCTTCTTGATTTTTCTTTTTGTTATTATTATCCGTTATCGTCAATCGGTAAGTCACTAATCGATGCACTTCTTTCTTATTCCATAGTATTTGTGATTGCAAAACATTGAAAGCATGTCTATAGGAATTAATTTCAAATAACGCTTGCTTAATATGCCTTTGTTTTTTTTGTTCCTCTGTTTAAGATGATGTGTTGTTTAAGATTATGTGTTGGTGTATTCTAGTGCTCTTTTGTGCTTGCCTTGCTCTTTTGATTTGTATCTAAAAGGTATCATTAAGTGGTGTTTTGGGGATCGCAGGAGTCGCTGAGGTATTTATAATGGACTATATTTGTTCTTTCTATTTATTTTTTATTTTTTTTATATTTGGTTTGTAATATTATTGTTCTAACATTATTATGTTGTAATAATAAATATTGGGGACTGCTTGGGGGCGGGGATTTACGTGCTCTATGAATAGTATAGATAGACAAAACTTAGGTTTTATGTTCGTTACGTGCTACGTGGATCATTTAGGCACACAAATCTAGGATTTATTGACACTTGAATCATTTAGATGCTTAATCTACGGTTTATTAATTAATCCGCTTAGCATTATTGATTTTAGGATTTAACTGAATCCGACATTCTAAATTAGATTTGACACTAAGCATATTGATATATTTTGCATGCTTGCATATTAATTATTTCCAGTACGTCTAATATAATTTTCAGCATGTTTAATAATAATTTCCTGTATGTTTAATAATATTTTCAGCATGTTAATATAAGGTTAAGCATTAAAGAATAAGTCCCCAACATATTAATTTGAATGTTAGACATATTTTCCTACATACCAAGTCATTTTCTTAAGCATGAGATTTAAGTATGTCAATGCGCGTTGAGCATGTTCACGTTACATTCTAACATGTCAATACAATATATTTTGCATATTAATTCGTTCTCAACACTAAATGATGTATTTTCCGCATGTTAATCGGCTTCCTAGTTAAATTTTTTTTTCAACATTATCATTAGTCTATAACACAATATTGCATAATTAAAGGGTATCAGTTAGACATGTTTGCCTTTGACATGCTTCTATTCACAACACTTTGTTTAACACTTAGATATCATGTCCATAGGTTTAATTATCTTTCACGCAATAAATTAATGTTCTCATGCTTGCTTAGATATGTCCTTTTTATTCTCATGAAATTTTACCACATTATTATAAATGTTTTGGTAGTAACTTTCAGTAAATAATTGCGTAACCCCATAGATATCATCTCTATAGGTTAACTAAATAAAATAAGTAATTATTTGCCTTTGCATGTTAATCACATTAATCAACTTTAATTAACCAAGAGGGTAACTTGAGACAATTATGTGCTATGTGACCTACTTCTTATGCGTTTTGAATCCTAGGTAACATAGCTTTATTTTGTTTAGACCACAAAATCAAAATAGCAAAGTCCAATGCCTCTTGGACGATAGGTCGAACGATAAGTATTACTAAAGACGGTAGTTTATCTTTGTCATATAACACCTTTAGATTTAACAACCAGCCTACGGGTAATCATTTGGAAGTAATGATCTCCAACAGATATTAACGGTAAGACTAATGACATTGTCATTAGTCTAAGAATTCGGCCATTGAGTCGGATAATGATTAGACAAGTTGGGGTTCTGATCCAAATGAGACCAAAAATATTTCGTTGTTTGATTTGACAAATTCTTTTTATTCTTTTATTTAATTTACGTGCTTATTTATTTGGGGTAGTTAGTTTATTACATAAGCAGTCGCCTTTTGTTATAAATTATGTCATTTTTTTCTCCTAGCTTATCTTATTATATGTTTTTATCACTTTGATAATCAACAATTCAAAATAACAAAATAACATGTGTTTGTTTCTTAATTACTTAATCACTTAGTTAACAATTAAGTTAAAATAAGAGACCTTTATTTGATCACGTAGAATCGTCACGTAGAATACGAATTCAGTCGGAAACCACTTTTGTAGACCTCGAAAGGTTCCTAACATCTTTCTTTCGAGGTAATTTGAACTCTTACCAAAATTTCTGGTGAACTAAGACAATACAACAAAATAGGTTAGTAGCAGCCTAGATCGATGCCCTAACACACCTTAATTCGTTAGGTGGAGACTCTTCATATTCACACCCTTAAAACAATCCCGAAAAGAGTTTGTCACGTCAAATTCTGCTTGTCGCGAGAAAAATGAGGCGTGACACATGGTCCCTCAGCCTTATCAGTTTGAACCTATCAATCTTAACTGTAAAATGCAATATGTTATTTGAATGATTAATGCCTAATCGGTAATGAAAAATATTTACAAAATCAGTGTACTCTATGTGTGTTTTCATGATAACATGATCAATATATATACCTCCCATATATGAAGTGGTTCCATCTGGAAGAAGCTTATTCCTCCGAACCCATCTTTACTCTAGCCTTTTATGTTGGTCGGGCAAAAGTTGATTCACTTTTACTTTCTTTTCTTTTGGGAGTCATATTTTATCTACAAATAAGAGAACAACAAAAAAAACATTACAATTGATGTCTACATAATTTAAAAAAAGGTAATACAAAATTAAATTAATGTCTACAATACGCATTCCAACAGATGACCTATCTGTTGCAACAAATTCCCCATCTGTTCATAGATGAGCTATCTGTTGCAACAGGTGACAAGTGATCGACATGATGCAACAAATGGTCATCTATTAGAAGAAATCAAACCAGCCTTGATACTGGTTTAATTTCTTCTAATAGGTGTTCCATCTGTTGCAAAAATGGGTCATCTATTGGAAGAGCTGTTTGGATTTATTCCAACAGTTGATTCATTAGTTGCAACAAATGGAAAATCTATTGGAAGACCTGTTTTAATATCTTCTACCATATGTTCTAACACCACTAACAACATCAACAACAAAAAAACAACACCATATGTTCCACCATGATGGCACCCAAAGTGTGGCCACCTGTCTCGAGTTGGTCTTAGTTGGGGGTGTGGGTCGGGTTCGTGCCCCGTATGGTTCAGGGACTATAAAGAGTGGGTTACGCCTCTCGCTATAAGCTATAGCTTTTAGTGCAGTTGGTTAGCGGTTCACTCTTAAGGTTTGGTATCGGAGCGGAGGTCACAGGTTCGAATCCCGCTTACACCATGCGTAGGTTCGAGGACGAACCTTTCTCAAAGAAAGGGGGAATGATGGCACCCAAAGGGTGGCCACCTGTCTTTGGTTGGCCTTGGTTGGAGGTGTGGATCTAGTTCGTGCCCCATATGGTTCAGGGCCTATAAAGGGTGGGTTGCGCCTCTCGCTAAAGCAAGACTAGCCCTATTACATGACTTATATAGTCACTTAGAAATGAAGGACAAAGACCAAATTACCCTTGGCATTTAAGTGGGTGGGTTTGGGGTGTCTTGGTGGGCCTCTTTACATTTTATTAAATATAGGCCCTTAGATGGGCTCACAAGGGCCTCACACATGGCCAAGAATGTGAACAAGGCTTTGAGTCATTGCAACTCACGTGCTTAGCTTCATGTAAAAGGTCTCGAGCTAGGAATTCCCGTATCATCCTCTCCATCTTGAAGGGAATTTGTCCTCAAATTCGGATCATTGCCATCCTCCACCGTTTCCACCCGAGAGAGATCACACACGTTGAAAGTGTTGTGCACTTGATATTCTGGGGGTAGATCAATCTTGTAGGCATTGTCGTTGATCCTTTCTAATACTTTGAACAGGCCATCACCCCATGGAATCAACTTAGCATTCCTTTGAGACGGGAATCTATCCTTTCTTAGGTGCACCCACACCCAATCTCCCAGTTCAAGAATGAGCTTTCTTCTTCCTTTGTTGGCTTGCCTCGCAACTTCTTGTTTTTTCTTCTCCAACCGCAACCTCACCTTCTCATGTAGCTTTTTCATGGCCTCGGCCCGTTTGCTTCCATCTAAGCTTATCACAAAATCACTTGGCAAAGGGATTAAATCCAAAAGGGTGAGGGGGTTGATGCCATATACATACTCAAAGGGTGTCATCCCCGTGCTCAAGTGTATAGCACGATTATAATCAAACTCAATCAACGGTAAGTGCTCCTCCCAAGAAGTCATTTTTCCTTTAACCATGGACCGTAGCATAGACCCTAAGGTCCTATTTACTATTTCCGTTTGGCTATCGGTTTGTGGGTGGCATAAAGTCGAAAACAACAACTTAGTACCGAGTCTACCCCACATGGACTTCCAAAAGTGGCTTAGGAATTTAGAATCTCTATCACTCACTATGGTCCTCGAAACACCATGAAGTTTTACAACATTATCAACAAACAAAGAGGCTACGTTAGGCGCATCATCACATTTAGAACAAGGAATAAAGTGAGCCATCTTGGAAAATCGATCCACTACGACAAAAATACTATCCCGCCCCCTTTTAGTCCTCGGCAATCGTAACACGAAGTCCATTGATATGTCAAGACAAAGATGCAAAGGGGTGGACAATGGGGTGTATAACCCGTGGGGTTGGAGCCGTGACTTGGCTCCTTTGCACTCAACACATTGGCCGCAAATCCGGTCCACATCCTTGTGCATTCTAGGCCAATAAAATTGTTCTTCCAAAATTCCGAGGGTCTTCTCAACCCCAAAATAGCCCATTAGACCTCCATTGTGTGCTTTCCTCACAAATAATTCTCTCTACGAACTTGAGGGAACACACAATCATCTACCTTTAAACAAGTATCCATTAAATTTGGTATAGGGATGGGAACCCCTATCCGTAACCCACCTATCCCTTTCCAACTCTTCACTTTCCCTATAGATAGGAGCGAAGTGAGGGTCCTCGGAATATAAAGACTTAAGGCTTTCAAATCCCATCAACTTAGACGACAAAGTAGACAGAAGCACATGTTTTCGGGACAAAGCATCGGCAACCACATTGTCTTTACCCTTCTTGTATTGAATAACATAAGGGAAAGTTTCAAGAAATTCAATCCATTTGGCATGCCGCCGGTTAAGCTTGTCTTGTGCCTGTAGATGCTTCAAGGATTCATGATCTATTCGGATCACGAATTCTTTAGGCCACAAATAATATTGCCAAGTGGCCAAAGTGTACAACTCTAAATCGTACATAGAGTAGTTTAGAGTTGCGCCTTTTAGCTTTTCGCTAAAGTAGGAAATCGGCTTCAATTCTTGCATTAAAACCGCGCCTATGCTGACTTTGCTTGCATTACATTCGATCTCAAAAGTCTTGTCAAAATTCGGCAATTTTAGCAAAGGGGCCGAGATGAGCATAGCTTTCAAGTCCTCGAAGGCCTTAGCTTGTTCATCTCCCCACTTAAAAGGCCGATCCTTTTTAATCACTTCGGTCAAGGGGGCGGCAATGGTGCTAAATCCTTTGACAAAACGTCTATAAAAACTAGCCAACCCATGGAAGCTTCTCACTTCACCTACGGTTTTGGGAGTTGGCCAATTTTTATGGCATCAATCTTAGATTCATCCACTTCGACCCCTCTTGAGCTCACCACAAACCCAAGAAATACAACCTCATGGACATCAAAAGAACACTTTTCTAGATTAGCATATAACTTCTCCTTTCGGAGGACATCAAACACACATTGTAAATGCTTTACATGCTCATCTAAGGACTTACTATACACCAATACATCATCAAAATAAACAACAACAAACTTTCTAATAAATGGCTTCATCACATGATTCATTAGCCTCATGAAAATACTTGGAGCGTTTGTTAGGCCGAATAGCATAACCATCCATTCTAAGAGATCGAATTTGGTCTTGAAGGCGGTTTTCCATTCATCACCAGGTTGCATACAAATTTGGTTATAGCCACTCCTCAAATCAATTTTAAAAAACAAACAAGAACCACTCAATTCATCAAGCATATCATCTAACCTAGGAATAGGGTGACGATATTTTACCGTTATCTTGTTGATGGCTCGGCAATCAATGCACATACGCCAAGTCCCATCTTTCTTAGGAACTAGTAGCACCGGAACTGCACAAGGGATCATACTCTCCTTGATATATCCTTTGTTGAGGAGTTCCTCAACTTGGCATTGCAATTCTTTGGTATCCATCGGATTGCTCCTATAAGCCGATTTGTTGGGCAATTGTGAACCCGGTGCAAAATCTATTTGGTACTCAATTCCCCGAAGTGGGGGGAATCCTTGCAGTAATTCCTTTGGGAAAACATTCTCGTAATCCTGCAAAACATGAGAAATAAGAGGAGAAATGGAAATGTTAGTGGCGTTAGTGTTAAAATAATGAGCCAAAAGGAACATTGGAGTGTCCTCGTCATGATCCAAAAATAATTCTTTCCTCCTAGCCATCATCACCACACTTCCTTGCCTCTTAGAAATTAGGATCCCATCAGTTTCCCCTACTCCCTCACTCTCGAGTTCCCCACTTTTTCCCTTACTCTCAGCCTTCTTTCCCTTTTTCCTCAATTCTCGCATCTTTTGGTATAATTCATTTACTTGGGAAGGCAATAATGGATGAAGTGTGACCTTTCGGCCATTCTTCTCAAGTGTATACCGATTGGACCTTCCATCATGTTTGGTCGACCTATCGTATTGCCAAGGCCTTCCTAACAACAAGTGACAAGCTTGCATTAGTATCACATCACAAAGCACTTCGTCATGGTAGTTGGCTACCTTAAAACGTATCACACATTGCCTTGTAACCTTTAACTCGCCGCATTCATTCAACCATTGCAACTTTTAAGGACTAGTGTGAGATGTAGTCGGCAATTTCAAGAAGTTCACCATTGCAACACTAACCACATTTGCACAACTTCCACTATCTATCACCATAGTACACACACTTCTCTTCACAAGACATTTAGTATGAAATAAATTCTCCCGTTGGCTAGGGTCATCTATCGCCTTACTAATCATGGCATACCTCACTACAAAGTTTAGAACCACGTACTCCCCTTCTTGCGGATAAGCATCCTCACAATCATCATCATCATGTGGCTCATTTTTGGGTTTCTCTCCATCTTGAGGCTCGGCCTCATTCTCTTCTTTTTCAAGACCTACTTCCTCATCAAGGTAATACAATCTCCCTTCTCTTAGGATCACATTGCGCCGGTTTGGAAATTCATTGGCTTTATGTCCCCAACCTTGGCACTTGAAACATTGGAACCCTTTAGGATTAGGATACTTGTGAGCTTCTTGCCGGGGAGGAAATTTATGAACTGTTTTAGGCTCGAAAAGCCTTGTAGTGGTGGGTTGGTCCTTGTTTTTGGGCCAACCCGAAGATTGTTGAACCATATCTTTGCTCCTCGGCCAACCCGAGGTTGATGGTCCCTTTGCCTTGAACGACGACCTCTCTTTAAGTTCTCTTTCAATCTCAAGAGCCGCTTGGAAAATTCCTTCAACGGTATCAAACTTGTGAAGCGTCAAATGAGTGGAGATCTCTTTGTTCAACCCATACTTGAACCGAATGATGTCATGGCCAATTTTTTCTCCCCGATGATCAAGCTTCAACATGAGTTGTTGAAACTCATCATAGTATGCCATAACACTTCGATTCCCTTGTCGAAAATTGTACAACCTAGCAAGCAACTCATGACGATAACTTTTGGGAAGATACCGTTGCCTCATTAGGTACCTCAATCAAAACCATGGTGGTGGTTGTCCCTCTACCAACTCGTTGCCGAACCGCTTGACGTATTCCTACTAAGTGTTAGCATAACCTTCAAAATGAGCTATGGCATAACAACTCTTCTTCTCCTCCGAGATATCATTCACTTGAAACACTTTATCACATGCTGACTCCCAAGCAAGATACACCTCGGGGTCACTTTCACCCTTAAAGATAGGTAGGCTCAATTTGATGGTATTGATGCCTACGTTTCTTTCTAGGTATCGGTTTCCCCTTTCTCCATACCTCGGTATCTCCTTGGATCCACACGACCTTTTCTCATCTCTTCCTCCCTCATGTAGGCATCGTCAAAGGCTCCATACCCTTCATAATCCTCTATACCATAGTCCTCAAGGTGGACGGGACAATTTTGGACATTTGGAACTTGATTTGGAGGAATTGGATTTTATGGAGGTGGTGGTCTTTGGTTTAGTGGAGCTTGGAAGGGGGGGTTCGGATTTTGTGGAGGCATTTGACATACGAGTACCTCTTGCGGAACTTGAGACATTTAGGAATGGGTTGGTCTATTGGAGTCTCGGTTTAGAGGGTTATAAGTGGCTTGGCTTATGGCATTTAGTGGAGCTAGTGAAGGATTTGACAATTGTGCCCATGTTTCGGGAGTAACGGTGGCGGAGGAATTTCTATCATGTCCACTTGACGAAACATGTCAAGGAGTAGAAGGATGAGAGTTCCTTTGACTCTCCACTTGTTCTAACCTTCCACTAATAGTTGTCACTTCTCCCCTTATGGCTCCCACTTTCGTACTCAACCTTTCAAGAGCTCGGGTCCTAGCCTCAAGAGTGACCCTCATATTCTCCATTTCATTAGAATCCATGGTTTGAGACGTGGTTCCCTTCATTATCAAGCAACAAACAAGTTAGTTTAAAATCTCTCTCCTCACTCACACTCTCTTGGTTTACTCACACTCAAGTTCCACAAGAGTTGTAGATTGGCTAGGAACCCGTGAATCCGTAAGGTATGAGTATGCTCTTGCCCGGAATGGATTCTTGTTTGAAACTCAAAGAATTCTCATCAGACTAGAGCCAAGAGTTACAATGTATTCAAACGACAAAAGCACACAAACAAACGTTGACACGAACACAAGGATTCAAGTGACTAATTGACAAGCTAGTAGGAATGTACTAGTTTGTTAATTAGTTCTCAAATCAATTAGAGGAAACTAGGAATCAATAATTAGAAACTAGAACATCCAAATTTGAGCTTAATTATCACGTGAACAGTAACTAGGGTGATATGGCAGCATGTCAATGGCCGCGGGTCCACATAAATAGTTCATCAACTTGAAGTCTTAGTCCCCTTAGATCTTTTGTAATGGATGACTTGTTATTGGGATGGAAAACATAAAGTGTTGTAACATTTTTCAAACCTCATTTGTTTTTTTTTCTTTTTTTTTCAAACTCAAAAGGTGATGTTTGACCTCACTAGTCCCACAAGACAAGGTTCCTTGTTTTAAGGAAAATTGATTGTCAAGTCTTGAAAAGGTGATGTTGGCAAGTCTTCTCACAAACAATTTTCAATTTTGTCTTACAACCTTTTTGGATCTATTTATCTTTATAGAAGTTAAGACATAAGCTGAGGAGAAGTTTAGGATGAACACAACATCAACACCTTCAAGAACACAACAACAATACATCACAATGGTCACTTCCAAGGTTTTTTTTTTTCGCAACACAATTCTCTTTTTCATTAAGCTCAACTTTAGATTTAGACACCTTTTGTGTTGATGAGAAAGAAACCAACACAAGAAACAACTAAACAAGTAAAAACTTTGTAGATCTACAACCAATTTTTTTTTACCAAAATGTTCAAGAACACACTTTTTGGTAAGAGCTTTCCAAGATTGTTTTTGTAAGAACAAAACCTAGCCTTGAGCTTTGATACCAAATGATACAATGCTAAGTGTGTATCAAGAGATTCCAACCAACACAAGAACAACAAGATGAACAACAAAGTGCTAGTGAATCGAAAATGGCTACACACGGCTTCACTAGGCTTGCAACACTTGTTTGAACTAGAAAAGTAAGTTTAACAACAAGAACAACAAAGACAATATTGCTAGTGAATCGAAAGAGCCCCACACGGCTTCACTAGACTTTTATATTCAACAACACAATGTTAATAAGATTTACAAAGAAAGAGATAGAAACTTGACACACAATATTCATTAATCTAAAAACCCTAACAAGAGAAAGGACCCTAAGACTAATAAATATCAATATCAAGTTCTCACTTGGACCAAGAGGAACTCAAAGAACCTCAAGAACCTAGTTTCTAGCAAAGATACAACACTACTATCACTTTACTAGTGAGAATTTGGTTGTGGCCTCTCCAAATGATGAGAAAGAGAAGTAAAAAATTTACAAGTCTTTGTTTCTTGAATAATAGGAATCAACTAAAGCAAGACTAGTCTTATTACATGGCTTATATAGTCACTTAGAAAGAAGGGACAAATATCAAATTACCCTTGACATTTAAGTGGGTGGGTTTGGGGTGTCTTGGTGGGCCTCTTTACATTTTATTAAATATAGGCCCTTAGATGGGCTTACAAGGGCCTCACACATGGCCAAGAATGTGAACAAGGCTTGGAGTCGTTGCAAATTACGTGCTTGGCTTCGTGTGAAAGGTCTCGAGCTAGGAATTCCTGTATCACACCACCAACACCATATGTTCCAACAATACCAACAACCCCCCCTCCACCACCACGAACATCAACAATAAAGAAACAAACAAAAAAGACCAATATTACCAATAAGGCCAACAAATGACTTTTTTTTTTTTTTTGCATATTTTAATAAAAACAACGGTTCGTTTATTCAAGAATTAAAAAATACCTTTCCTTCAATTTTCTCAATAAATAAGATATGAGTAATGGGTAAATAAATAAAATCAACAAATGTAAATAACTAATTTAAATAAGCAATGTAAAAATATGATATTCACATTTTTAATTTTCATCATAGAAAATATGAAAAATTTGATGAAACATGCAAACAAAAATATGAGAAAGCAAGAGCAATAGTGAACCATACCTACCATGTTAAAAGAAAATAGATCAAAACATCAATTTTAGTCGAGAAAAGATATAGATTGGTTGAGATATGAAAGGATCCTTAGGCAAAAAAGGAGAGAAAAGAGAGAAAAAAGAGGAGACAGTTGGGATTACTCTAAAGAGGAGAGAAAGAGAAAAAAGAGAGATGAATTGTTTTATGGTTGAAGGAGAGAGAATTCTAGAAATGTGTTTAAATATTTATTAATTACTTATGATGGTGAAACACTTTGAGGAGAACTAGGAGAAGGTGACAGTGACATTGAAAATACAAGATAAGACAACTCAAGGAGGAGATTTTTGAATTATCCAATAAATATTTTTTACTGCCTTAGTATTTTTTTTTATTTCGGACAGAAAATTACTTTAAAGTAAAATTTTTTTAATACAGATGTGTCATCTATTGCAATAGATCTCAAAATCTATTTGAAAATTTCCAGCATATCAGTCATCTGTCGCAATAGATGACAATGTCTATTTGATAATTTCCAGCAGATTGGTCATCTGCTACTAGTGTCTTTATCTGTTTGATAATTTCCAATAGGTAAGTCATTTATTGCAACAAATATCATTGTCTGTTTGATAATGACCAACAAATAAGTCATTTATTGAAAGAGGTTGAGCATCCATTTTAATAGATGTCTATAACTATTTATTAATTTTCAACAGATGTGTCATTTTTTGCAACAGGTTATCCTCTATTTATTCACATCAAGCGATTGAAAAATCTAAATTGATTTAGCTAGAATTAAGGATGAGTTCATAGGTTCAACTATAATTTCAATTGATGTCGTTGCAATTGCATGGCGTTGGTATTCTGTTCATCCAGATCGAAGTCATCAATTGATCAATTTGAGTTGAAATGATTCATATCAAGCGATTGTTTGAAATATCTAAATTGATTTAGCTAGAATTAAAGATGATTTCATAGGTTTAACTATAATTTCAATTGATGTTGTTGCAATTGGATGATGTTTATATTATGTTCGTCGTAATCGGAGTCATCAATTGATCAATTTGAGTTGAAATGATTCACATCAAGTGATTGTTTTAAATATCTAAATGGATTTAGGTATTATTAAGGATGAGTTCATTTGTTCAACTATAATTTGAATTGATGTTGTTGCAATTGTATGATATTGGTATTGTGTTTATCCTAATCGGAGTTATCAATTGATCAATTTGAGTTGAAATGATTCACATCAAGAGATTGTTTTTTCAATATCTAAATTGGTTTATCTAGAATTAAAAATGATTGTTTGCATGACGTTAGTATTGTGTTCGTCCTGACCGGGGTCATTAATTTGAGTTGAAATGATTCACAACAAGTGATTGTTTGAAATATCTAAATGTATTTAACTAGAATTAAGGATGAGTTCATAGGTTCAACTATAATTTCAATAGATGTTACAATTATATGGTGTTGCTATTGTGTTCATCCTGACCGAGGTCATCAATGATTCATATAAAACGATTGTTTAAAATATCTAAATTGATTTAGCTAGAATGTAAGATGAGTTCATAGGTTCAACTACAATTTCAGTTAATGTCGTTGCAATTGCATGACATTGGTATTGTGTTCGTCCTGATCGGAGTCATCAATTGATCAATTTGAGTTAAAATAATTCATATCAAATTATTATTAAGTTAATAGTAAATTCATTAAAGTTTCAATTGAACTTATTAACTGAAAACTAATTTTAGTGAAATTAATTTAATTTATTATAAAACAGTTAAAATTTATCTCTTTTAATAAAATTAATAAAGATTAATTCAGACCAAATTAACATTTTCAAAACTTGTCATTCTTTTTTCAAAATACAAATCAACCAATACAAATCATCCATTTGAGGAAAAAATATTTTATCATTTCAAATATCGAGTTCTCTCTTTTCTCTTTCTCTCTCAATAATACAACTAACAACTACTCAATATATTGCTCAACCCTTCATAACAAATCATTTTTTTTCCATTTTTGACCATATTGTTGTCATTTTTGACTTCTTTCTTGCTTGTATCTGTCATTTTCTCTCTCTTCGCAGGTAGCAGAGTTAAGAAAATGTTCTACATTTAATGTATTTTTAAATTAGAGATTTTTAGTTAATGATGAAAAAGAAGACTTTTAATTATAATATCTTCAAGAATGAGTTAACAATTTTGAGTTTTGATGCTAAAAAATATAAGAACCTGAGAAAATCCTAGTTTTTGTTGCAGTGTTCTGTTGACTATTGTGGTAATGTTGGATGGTGGTTGGTTGTATTTGTATGGTTGGTTTTGATAGTCTTGGTGTTGGTAGTATTGGTATTGGTGGTGGTGTTGGTATTGGTATTGGTGGTGTTGGTATTAGTATTGGTGGTATTGGTGGTGATGTTAGTAGTATTGGTGGTATTGGTAGTGTTGGTGGTGTTGGTGGTATTGGTGTTGGTGTTATTGGTGGTATTGTTGTTAGTGATGATGTTGGTGTTGATGTTGGTATTTGTGGTATTGATGGTGTTAATGGTGGTGTTGGTATTGGTGTTGGTGTGTTGGTGTATT
>NC_061118.1:112946501-113008073 GCF_002878395.1 Capsicum annuum | reverse complement strand
TGGTGGTGGTGTTGGTGTTGGTATTGGTGGTAGTTTTGGTATAGTGGTATTGGTATTGGTGGTATTGGTGGTGTTGGTGGTGTTGGTGTAGGTGTTGTTGGTATTGGTGTTGTTGTTGTTATTGTTGTTGTTGTTGTTGTTGTTGTTGTTGGTGGTGGTATTGGTATTGGTGGTGCTGGTGGTGTTGTCGTGCTGTATTTCCCAATAGATTACACATCTGATGGAAATGTGAAAGACCTGATTCAATTTCATCCAATAGATGATCTATCTGTTGCAAAAGATGGGTAATCTGTTGGAAGTTATCAAAACAAAACTGCTACTTAATTTGATAACTTCCAAGAGATGACCTATATGTTGCAACAGGTGGAACGTCTGTTGGGAGATATTAAAATAGGTCTTCAAACAAATTCCTCATCTATTGCAACAAATGTATCAACCATTGGCATAAAAACATAACAACTCTTCCAACAGATTAACTATTTGTTGCAACAGATGTATCAGCTGTTGGAAGAAAATAAACCAGTAGTAAGACTGTTTTGATCTCTTCAAATAGGTTATTCATCTATTGCAACAGGATATACATCTATTGTAACAGATGATTCATCTGTTCCAACAAATGGTTATCTACTATAATATTTTTGCAATGGTTGTACAAAAAATTATTGAATTTTGTCTTACCTTTTTAAAAAATTATGCAGACATCAATTGTAATATTTTAGCTTTTCTCTTGTTTGTAGGTAAAAGTTGTCTCCCAAAAGAAAAGAAAGTGAAAGTGGATCAACTTCTGACCACCTAACAAAAAAGGCTATAGTACAGATGGATTTAGAGGAGGCTGAATAATCTCAGTCAGTGAAAAGTGAAGCTGACAAAAGATATAAAAATGATGTTGAGGGAGGTGGAGATAGATCTGTTGAGGGTGGTGAGGAAAATAAAAGTGATGAAAAAGAAGAAAAATATAAAAAAGAAGAGAAGGAAGTAAAAATTGAGAAAAATGTTGATGCTAATGCATCATCAATGGGACGTGAATTAAAATTGAAATTCCTGCATGATCCTGTTAAAACTATTAGTATTGACAGGTTTTAAGTTGAGATGCTGATAGATAACCCTGCAGATTTAACTGGTGATTTTGCAGTTAAATCTCAAATGGGGAAACCTTTTGATGGGTTTAGGAATACTATGAAGAAGGAAAAACTAGAGGAATTTTGTAAGAAGAGCTGCTTTGGACACTTTCTTAAGCTGCCTAAGGACAACAATGCTTGTTTCCAAATAAGCATGGTATATGATTTTCTCAAGCGCAGGATCAAATATGTGGGAGATGATAAAGATTTGAAGGAGGGGGGGAGGGAGGTCAAAAGATGGATAAAATTTGGATTAACTATTGTGGTATGCTAGTTTGTTTTGACATGAAAGAGTTTGCTATAGTGATAGGCTTAAGATGCGATCGTCTAAAAAAACGTTTCATCAATAAAACACCCTCAAAAAGTCCAAGGTAAGCAGGACAACCAAACCACCACCATCAAATAAAGGCAAAATATATCCAAGCGACGACCCACCAAGATCAAAAAATGCAAAGAAAAACTAGATGGGTTGTTGGACATTGCTAGACGTGGCTATAAAGCCATGATGTTGTTAGAAGATCTCAAGGATAAAACCATACCAAAGAAGTACAAGGATAAATTATACTTAGTTTTGTTTGCCCATTCCGTTATATTGATAGGAGACGTCTATAAAGTCATAAAAGTTGGTTTGTTGGAGTTTGCTGAGGATTTTGAGAAATTCAATAATTATCCATGGGGATATGACAACAAGAAGTTGATTGTCAAATATTTATTGACAAAACTATCCCCAAAGACGATCTCCTTATACGGCTTTCTTTGGGCTTTCATGATAAATTTAATCAATATTTGTTACTCTTGCAATAATTTATATTGAATATTTATCATGACTTGTTTTATTTGATTCCTGTTTACTTTTTCTAGGCTTGGGAATTTGAAGTCATTTCTCCCCCAAAAATAGGTCAAGGATTACCCAGATGAGGTTTCTCAACCAAAGATTCTTAGGTGATTGACTGCTGTAACTACCCGAGACTACCCCCTAATTGTTACATAGTGCTTACTATCCCAAGGGACCACAAGTTAACCCATGCGCTGGTACCTGTTGTGAGCACTGAATAATATAATCATGAATATGGAAGAATAACTGAAATTTCCATAATGTTTTAATAAGTGAATTCAATACTGGAATATAAATCTATAAAAATAACTGTCCACATCTGAGAAAATACTGAGAAACTGACATGTCAACTGAAAATTTGAATACTAAATAACAGACTTAAATGTCTGAAAAAGCCTCTAAGACTGACTGACCGAGAGTTAGTGGGACAGGCCCCCAACTAACTCTATTAACTACTGAGATAAAGACATAAAATAACATAATTTATCCTCGGATTATGAGGACTCACCACTGCTACTGTACTGCTGATAATTCGAGGGACTAAGTGCTATTCAAAAATTGAGCGTCAGCACCTATGATATGATACATCATAGCGCAAAAGAAAGGTATGCGATCAGCACTTTGAGTGTACTGATATGCTAAATGGGGTAGGCTGATATGCATTATTTTATGAATAGGAATAATAATTACTAACTTACTATACATGTAACACATAGGGTACTGAGTAGAGAATATAAAATCCATAGGTATTGAAAATATGTGAAGTATATAAATACTGTGTATGCATGAAAATCTATAAATACTGAAGATACGTGATAATCTATAGACAATGAGGATGCATGACCAAGCATATAACAAAAACTGAGTAAAGTCTGTAAACCGAGATACTGAAATGACTGACATCTGTATGCTTTGGCCAAACAACACTAAGACTGAATAACTGAACTGGGATTGTATTTGAGACTGTGGGAGCTATTATTTAATCGACATGCCCCAATATTAGCTAATTGGGGTCCAACCTATAACCCCAGTTGGATGACTGTTAATACCATACCACGGGTACTAACATTGGCTGTGTGGATCTACTAAACTAATATAATGTCCAAAGGACTAAGAGTGTCAAGCCTGAACTGACGGGTGACCCCTGCGAGATAGTCAAGCCTAATCTGACGGGTGACTACTCATATCCTACGTTGGCTATGTAGTTCTGGAGTATAGGGACTGCTACTAATGACTCTGCCTATCTGACGGGAAAGCCGCCATCCCTGCACTCGCTCGGTACTAAATTCTACTCTCAACTGAAAGACACTGAGATACTAGACTGTTCTGAGTTTAATGACTGATATCTGACTATTCTGATAATGCTCATAGTATAATCTGAAGACTATTCTGTAATGTACAGAGACTATATTAAATAAACAACTATGGTTTTTGGGTATTCAATACCCCAGGACTCAAAACAACAATACTGAAAAGACACTAAAGCTTGGTGGACAAAGCATGGGGGCTTTTATTAAATCCATCACTCTTGTAGGCATTTTATCAAACACTTGCAGTTCATGGTTTAAAACAATCATAGGAATGTCATGAAACTTATAGAAATAGTATGAATTCGACATAATAGTATTAAGTCATGGTTTAATCTAGTAAATAATAATATTAAAACTTGGAAGATTGGATAACAATAGTAATTTCATTGAATCATGGTATAAAATCAATAGTACATGGAAATTCATGGATGAAATCACAATTTAAATCAACTAACTTGAAAAGATGATAGATTTGTAATTAAAATAGATACTTGGACTCCATGGATGAAAGGGATCTATGGATGAACATCTAACATACCTGGGATGATGAATTTGGAAGGATTGATGGAAAGTTCTTGAGATTTGACCTTGATTCTTGAGGGTTAGGATTTTGCTAATTGAGAGAATGTTCTTGATTTTGGGAAAAAATTGATTAGAATAATACCCAATTAGGTTATTAGGGACTTAATTTCATGTTTGGGGCTGACTGGGTTAAGGGAAAAGTACTTAAAAGCCCTTGGAATTAAAACTCGAAACAGACTGAATATCTTGATTTCAAGGCTGGCGCGCGCGGCGCTATTACGCCGTGTCACTGGAATTGGACAACTGGGAAACTGGTCTGTGGCGCGATGCGGGGAAATCGCGGTCCTTCACTGATTGAGACATGGAAGTGCACCGCGACGCAGTGGTATCGCACTTCGATACTGGAAAAGGACAAATGTCAAGTTGGCCTATGGCGCGACGCGCCAAATTACGGACCCTCACTAGAATTTTCCAAATGGGAGATTGGCTTGCTCCGGACGCGCTTAAGGTTAAAATGTCGGTGTTTAATGATTAAAACTTAAAATCTCCATAACTTCTTATCCGGTTATCGGATTTGGGTGAATTTTATTTTGTTGGAAAGCTAATTGAATTTTCTACGCAATGGCACGCATTAAACTGAAAATAATGAGTGTTTCAAAAATTTCATATACGAATACTTATGTATTGATACTTAAATTATGCTAGAAAAATATGGGATGTTACAATATCTCTCCCTTGGAATCATTCATCCCCGAATGAAATTGGTTAAGTTAAGGAAACTAATGGACTGAGCTTACACACTGAATATGCATATCTGATGCATGGAAGGCATGACTAAACTGATTCATGAATGCACAACTGACATGAACATGATGTGCGGTTGAAACTGAGTATGATAGAGAAAAATCTTATGAAGATTGGTACCTTATACTAAATTTGGATTTGCAGAAAAAAGATGAATGTACTTTGTCCGCATATCTGCTTCTGCTTTCCTAGTGACTCCCTCAATGGACTAATTCTTCCAAAGAACCTTGACTAATAGAACTTCTTTGTCACTTAGTCTACATACTTGATTATAATTACCCGATTTATTGAACCGAAATACTATACGGTGCTCATGACCCGAAGGACCACAAGCTAATCCATAATTGATATTTGTACCTATATACTGCATAAGATAATATAATAATGCAAAAACATGCATTGAAAGGCCATAAGGATCGATCATGAACATAACTGAATAACATAACATTTGTGTGGGATGATAGAATACCCAAAACAAAACTGAAGTCTCAAACATGATAGTCTGTATCTAGTCTGCATCTCGTCTAGAAGTCTCTACTGTCTAAAGAATCTGAATAAGGAGTTGATGGGATATGTCCCCAACTAACTCCAACAAATAAGCTAATTAATGAGATACTAGAAAATCATCATGTCCTCGAAGAATAAGGACTCACTTCTACTCTGACTGCTGAATCTGGAATCTACTGCTGATCTGGAACTCATGTCTCTGAACCTATGGTGTAACATAAAAAGAAAGCACCATAGCGCGAATGCATCAGTACATATGTACCGAGTACACATGTGAAGTAGGCTATATGCAAGGGTTTTCATGCATGAATAATGCTAACTAACTGTCTAACATGAATATGAGAATACATGCATAAATACATAACTATAACTGACAACGTGATTTTGTGATTTCTGAGTCTGTATACTGATAATGTGACATGCTAGTAACTGATATGACTGATAATATGAAGGACTATCTCTGAATAATGCTGATAACATGGGTGATTGTATCTGAGTATAATTGATAATGTGGGTGACTGTAGCAGACAGGTTTGAATCTGATGGAACTATCTGAGTTCCATACTGTATCTGAGTTGACTGTATCTAACAGTCCTGAAATCTAAAGAACTATCTGAGTTCTATTACTGAAACTGATTGACTGTATCTGACAGTCCTAATTTTGTAACATAAAACTGTGGGAAGTAGTATCTAACCGACATGTCCCAAAGGTGCTATGATAGTTGAGCTGGGGTTCAATTTATGCCCTGATTGGAAAGGTGTCAATACCGCGCCACTGTTAAGGACAATATGTGAGTAACCCTCATATAACAGGTAACTCTAGCGAGAACGGTGGGAACCCTCACCTAACAGGTTAAGACACCTCATCTACCCTCATATAGCAGGCTACGATGTCTCAGCCTATGCTGGCTACATAGTTCTGAAATGCAAGGATTGCTTCTAGGAATCACACCCTCGTATAACAGGTGAGTCCCTATCCTTGGGTTCACTTGGTGCTAATTCCTACTTCCATCTGAATGAACACTGAACATGATTTACTGAACTGAGTTACTAAATTTTTGTGGCTGATGGAATACTGCTGATAGCTGACAATTGACTGAGTCATGAGATAATGGAGATTTTTCCTGGGTCATAAGACTATCTGAAGTCTAAGAGTTCATAGATTGACTGAGAGTATCGTGAATACATGACATAGCTCTAGGCACACAGCTAATATTTAGGGTACAAGTACTCCTAGGACTCAATAGAAGGAAACCAAAATAGCATGATTTACTTGAACACTTGACTAACTTCATAATACATACTACATTCATAGGAGCCTTTCATCAAACATGGAATAGGCATAAACTTGTACATACATGGGGATTTCATGATATCATGCTAGTTAGGCAAATTTTCTTCATCTAGGCATTTTATCAAACATATGGCAGACATAGTACATGTAAACACATTATACAACAATTAAACATCATGCTTCAATTCCAATACCATTATACAAGGTTTTAGTCGTGATATTTCATAAATTTTTATCTATACTAATCAACCCACATGGAATTTATCATCAAATCATGGAATAGAAATCAATTCCTCATTTATCAACATGAAAGAGAAAATACAAAGCATGAAAACATGAAGATAATCCATAATTTGTAGTTAAAAAGGATTCTTGGACTTCATGGACGAAAGGATTCCATGAATGAACACTATGCATACCTTAGATCGTGATTTCGTGAAGATTGATGGTGAAAACTTCTTGAATTTGAATCCTCAATTGAAACCCTAGCTTGTTCTTGAGATAAACTTGAGAGAAACTAATACGTTTTGGGTGAAAAGTGGCTGAATCACGTGTTAAAAGGATTATATAGGGGTGGAAGTTGATCCTTTTAACCCTGGACACGTCATTAAATTTTTAGTAAAATTTCCTGAGTTGGGCCCTTGGCGTGATGCGGCGTTATCGCGCCGTGTCACTGGAAATTGACAGTTGGGAAACTGCACGGTGGTGCGAAACAGAGCTATCGCATTGCCACCTTGTTTACGACCTGGAAGTTCGGCGCGACGTGCCAGTATCACGGAGAAACACTGGAATTTGAACTTGCCATTTGAGCTATCTTCGTGAAGCGCTGAAGGCTCAGGTCAAATACTGTCTCACTAAAATTATATATCGATGGAAAGCTTATTCAATTTTTCACGTAATAGGAAGTGGAAATTATGGAAGTACCACATGTATAATAAGGAATTCTTATTTCAAAGCAAGTTCTAACATCCTTGAGATAATTTTCAAGCTAAGAAAAAGCACGGGTATTACATTGATGATCAAGAATTTCAACTGGAACTTCCTCATTGGAAAGACTGTTCTGAATATCTACAATTTATAAGGGAACAACTACATTTGGATCACCAATAGACTTTTTCAACAACGAGACATGGAACACTTAGTGTACTGAGGCCAGATCTGAAGACAACTCAAGCTCATAAGCTATCTTTCCAGAGTGACTGAGAATTCTAAAGGGACTGACATATCGGGGACTAAGTTTCCCCTTCTTGCCAAATCTCTTCACTCCCTTCATGGGAGAAATTTTCAAGTACACAAAATCCCTAACCTCAAACTCAAGATCTTTTCTCCTCACATCTGTATAATTTCTATTGGCTCTAGGCAACCCTAAGCCTTTCTCGGATCAACTGAACCTTCTCTAAGGCATCAAACACCAAGTCAGGCCCTACTACTGTAACCTCACCTACTTCTAACCAACCAATTGGAGATCTATATCTCCTACCATAGAGACCCTCAAATGGAGCCATACAGATATTGGAATGATAGCTGTTATGGATGCGAACTCAATCACAGGCAAATGGTTATCCCAACTACCTTTAAAATCAACTGTGCATGCTCTTAGCATATCCTCAAGCGTATGAATGGTCCTTTCTTCTTGACCATTTTTCTGAGGGTGGAAGGCTGTACTGAGATAAAATTGGTTACCAAGACCTTTTTAGAATACTTTCCATAAGTGAGAGGTAAAGTGAGTACCTATATCAGAGATGATAGATAGGGGAACGCTGTGCAACCTAACGAAATCTCTGAGATAGAGATTGGCATAGTCCTCGACTGAATAAGAGGTATGGACTGGAAAGAAATAAGCTGATTTGATCATTCTGTCTATGATAACCCAAATAGAATCATGCTGATGATGGGTACGAGGTAAACCTATCACAAAATTCATGTTTACTTCCCCCCATTTCCATATAGGAATACTAAACTCCTGCATGGACCCACTAGGCTTCTGGTGCTCAAACTTAACTCGCTGACATGCAGAGCACGTAGCTACAAACTTTGTAATATCTCTCTTCATCCCACTCTACCAATAGATCTTCTGTAAATTGTGCTACATCTTAGTGGCCCCTGGATGAATAGAGTAACGCGTACCATATGCTTCTACAAGAATTTGTTTCCTCAAATCATCTACACCAAGCATATATAATCTACCCTCATAGTGCAACACACCATCTCCCCCTTGAGAGAAGATCTCCACTTTCTGATCTCTGACTGATTCTTTCAACTTAACTAGACTGGGATCTCTATCCTGCTTTTCCTTCACATCGAAAACTAGAGATTATTCTGAGGTACTTTAGACCCACACACTACCCTCTGCTGAGTTGACGAAGCGGACACCAAGTTTGGCAAGCTGATGAACTTTCTGAGCTAACTTCTTCTCACCATCCTCATCATGAGCAACGCTACCCATAGATAATCTACTGAGAGCATCAACCACTACATAAACCTTGCCCGAATGATACAGAACACTCATGTCATAATCTTTCAATAACTCTAACCACCTTCTCTGATGTAAATTCATATCTTTTTGAGATAACACATATTAGAGGCTTTTATGATATGTGAACACATCTATATGCACCCCATATAAGTAATGCCTCCAAATCTTTAAGGCGAATACTACTGCTGCTAGCTCAAGATCATGAGTCAGATAATTCTTCTTATGAGGCTTAAACTGTCTGGAGGCGTAGGCTATGACCTTACTTTTCTGCATGAGGACACAACCCAAACCTACTCTGGATGTATCACAGTACACAATAAACCCATCAAAACCATCTGGTAGAGTAAGAATAGGGGCTGAGGTGAGTCGAGTCTTCAACTCCTGAAAACTCTTGTCACAGGAATCTGACCACTAAAACTTAACTTTTTTCAAGTCAATCTGGACATGGGGATGCAATAGAAGAAAACCCTTCAACAAATCAACGGTAATATCCAGATCAACCCAAGAAACTCCTGATATCTAACGGAGAGATAGGTCTAGACCAGTTTCTCACCACCTTGGTCTTTTGAGGATCAACCCTAATGCCATCACCAAAAATAATATGGCCAAGAAAAGCTACTGATCTTAGCCATAACTCACACTTACTGAATTTAGCGAACAATTGATGGGCTCTAAGAGTCTGGAGCACTATTTTGAGATGGTCTGCATGATCATATTCACTATGATAATAGACAAGAATGTCATTAATAAAGATTATGATGAACATATTCAAGTATTGCTTGAACACTCGGTTCATCAAGTACATGAAGGCTGCTGGGGAATTCGTGAGACCAAAGGACATGACTAGAAATTTAAAATGACCATATCGAGTTTGAAAAGCTATTTTCGAAATGTCATATTCTCTGACTCTAAGCCGATGATAGCCTGACCTAAGGTCTATCTTGGAAAAGTAACTGGCACCCTAAAGTTAGTCAAACAACTCATCGATTCTAGGAAGTGGGTATTTATTCTTGACTGTGACCTTGTTCAACTAGCGGTAGTCAATACACATTCTGAGAGAACTATCCTTCTTACATATGAATAGAACAGGTGCGCCCCATTGGGAGACACTGGGTCTGATAAATCTCTTATCTAGGAGATCCTTTAACTATTCTTTTAACTCTTTGAGTTTAGCTGGAGCCATTCTATATGATGGAATATATATGGGCTGAGTATTTGGAAGAAGGTCTATTCCAAAGTCTATCTACCTTTCGGGAGGAACTCCAGGAAGATCTTCAGAAAATACATCTGAGAATTCATTTACTACTAGAACAGACTCAAGAGTAAGAGTTTCTGAGCTAGTGTCTTTGACTCGAACAAGATGGTAGACACACCCCTTGGATATCATCTTTCTGGCTCTAAGGTATGAAATCAACTGATCCCTAAGAGCTGTAGTTCTACCCCTCTATTAAAGGACTGATTCATTTGGAAATTGAAAATGACCTATTCTATTTCTATAATCAACTGAGGCATACCATGAGTTGAGCCAATCTAAGCTGAGAATGACGTCAAAATTCATCATCTCTAACTCCACGAGATCAACTAAGGTAACTTTTTAAGATATTATGACCAGAAAGTTCCTATATACCTGCCTGGCTATAATAGAAATGCCTACTGGGGTAGACACTGAAAATGGCTCTACTAGAGTTTTAGGACCGACTCTGAAATTGATGGCTATTTATGGAGTTACAAAAGAAAGAGATGCTCCAGGGTCTAGTAAAACATAAATATGTAAGTGAAAGACCTGCAACGTACCAGTAACTACGTCAGGAGATTTTTCATGATCTTGGTGGGATTGAAGAGCATATAATCTATTAAGATGCTGACCACTGGTAGCACTGGAAAAGACACCTTGCTGAGTCGGGCGACCGAATGGAACTGACGATTGATGGGACTGGCCCTATTTGCACATATCCCTACCTTTTTGAGAAACTACCCGACACTTCTAAATCTGATGGCCTGGCTTGCCATACCCAAAGCACACATCACTACCTACTCTACACTCACCCTGATGGTGTTTACCACACTCTAACATAAAGGATTGGTACGAGCACTGCTAACACTGACCTGGGACTTAGAGCCTGGTGCCCTATCCCTATTGTCGTTTTTGAATTTGGGTACCAGGGCATTGACTGAAGAGGGTGCTAGGACTGAAGACCTCTGATGAAACTAAAGACGGTTACCACCCTCTAACTTTGGCTGATTAAAATTAAAACTACCTGTCCTAGCTCTCTTGTTTCCTCTCTCTTTTTTCTTAATCTTCTACTCCTCTATCTGTTGAGCATAAACCATCAGTCTTGATAAGTCCATCTCACTAATCAGCATTGCGGTCCTACACTCCCTGACCATACTATCAGACACGCCAGACACAAACTTACTCATCTTGGACCTACTGTCAGCTACCACATGAGGAGCATATCTAACTAACTGAGTGAACTTAAAAGAATACTACCTCATACTCATGCTGCCTTACCTCAAAATAATAAATTCTAACACCATGGCCTCTCTCAACTTTAGTGAAAAAAATTTGTCCAAGAAAGCCATGGCAAACTCTTCCCATTCTATAAGCCCTGCATCAAAACCTATATCAACTTTCTATTGCTTGAACCAATTATGGGCTACCTCCTTCAATTGATAGGCTGCCAACTCGGCACTCTGACTAGACATTAAACCCATAGCATCTGTTACCTTTTGAACCATATCTAAGAATTCCTGTGGATCCTCTTCAGACTTGAATCCCATAAAGGAAGGAGAACTCATTCGGGTAAAGTCCTGAATCCTAGTTACAGCAGTATTGGCCACTGGGTTGGTCAAAAAAATAGTTGGTCATTCATTTTGTGCTGCTACAGAGTTTACTAGAGTAGTGAATGCAACCCTGAATTCTGCGTGAGAGACATGCTCATCCAAAAAATCTGCTTGGATAAGCTGAGGGGCTGGCTGAGTTTCTGTTCTTCTTTAGTTCTTCTTGGGAGGCATATTCTGTAAACGAAAGGTGGAAATAGATTAGACTGAGAGTTTAACTTGAGCTCATGCTCAATCGCATGACATAAATACTGAAAGAAGGGAAACTTTTCCTAAACGCCTTGTAGCCTCTCATCCATAAGTGTGGCGCGCTACACACCCATGCACAAGACTCTACTCGATGTAACTTTTAGATTTCCTAGGACACTTTAAGACCTTAGTCTCTAATACCAAGTTTGTAACGACCCGAGACTACCCCTAGTCATTACACGGTACGTACGGTCCCAAGGGACCACAAGCTAACCTATGAGCTGGTACCTACTGTGAGCACTGAATAATATAATCATGAATACAGAAGAATAACTGAAATTGCCATAAGGATTTAATAACTGAATTCAATACTGGAATATAAATCTATAGAAAATAACTGTCCACATCTGAGAAAATACTGAGAAACTGACATGTCAACTGGAAATCTGAATTTTGAATAACTAACTCAAATATCTGAAAAGCCTCTAAGACTGATTGACTGAGAGTTGATGGGATAAGCCCCCAACTAACTCTATTAACTACTGAGATAAAGGCAAAGTAATATAATCTATCCTCGGATGATGAGGACTCACCACTGCTATTGTACTACTGATAATCTAAGGGAGTATGTGCGATTCGGGAATTGAACGTCAACACCTATGATATGATACATCATAGCACAAAAAAAGGTATGCAATCAGTACTTTGAAAGTACTGGTATGCTAAATGGGGTAGACTAATATGCATGGTTTCATGAATAGGAATAATAATTACTAACTGGTTATACATGTAAAACATAAGGTACTGAGTAGAGAACATGAAATACATAGGTATTGAAAATATGTGAAGCATATAAATACTGTGTATGCATGTAAATCTATAAATACCGAAGATACATGAAAATCTATAGACACTAAGGAGGCATGACCAAACATATAACAAAAACTGAGTAAAGTCTGTAAATTGAGATACTGAAATGACTAACATCTGTATGCTTTGGCCAAACAACACTAAGACTGAATAACTGAACTGGGACTGTGATTGAGACTGTATCTAAGACTGTGGGAGGTATCATCTAACCTACATGCCTCAATCTGAGCTAATCGGGGTCCAACCTGTAAACCTAGTTGGATGGGTATTAATACCATGCCACGAGTACTAACATTGGCTGTGTGGATCCACTAAACTAATATAATGTCCAAAGAACAAAGGGTGTCAAG
Organism: Capsicum annuum; assembly: GCF_002878395.1. Taxonomy (NCBI): domain Eukaryota; kingdom Viridiplantae; phylum Streptophyta; class Magnoliopsida; order Solanales; family Solanaceae; genus Capsicum; species Capsicum annuum. Next base: position 112,994,957 of record NC_061118.1, on the reverse strand, counting down.
CCTGAACTGACGGGTTACCCCTGCGAGATAGGCAAGCCTAATCTGACGGGTGACTACTCATATCCTATGCTGGCTATGTAGTTCTAGAGTATAGGGACTGCTACTAATAACTCTGCCTATCTGATGGGGAAACCGCCATCCCTGCACTCGCTCGGTACTAAATCCTACTTCAACTGAAAGACACTGAGATACTAGACTGTTCCGAGTTTAATGACTGATATCTGACTATTCTGATAATGCTCGTAGTATAATTTAAAGACTATTCTTAATGTACTGAGACTAGATTAAATAAACAACCATGATTTTTGGGTATTCAATACCCCCAGGACTCAAAACAATAATACTGAAAAGACACTAAAGTTTGGGGGACAAAGTATGAAGGCTTTTATTAAATCCATTACTCATGTAGGCATTTTATCAAACACTTGTAGTTCATGGTTTAAAAAAATCATAGGAATGTCATGAAACTTATAGAAATAGCATGAATTTGACATAATAGTATCAAATTACGGTTTAATCCAGTAAATAATAATATTAAAATATGAAAGATTGGATAACAACTGTAATTTCATTGAATCATGGTATAAAATCAATAGTACATGGAGATTCATGGGAGAAATCACAATTTAAATCAATTAACTTGAAAAGATGATAGATTTGTAATTAAAACGGATAATTGGACTTCATGGATGAAAGAGATCCTTGGATGAACATCTAGCATACCTAGGATGATGAATTTGGAAGGATTGATGGAGAGTTCTTGAGACTTGACCTTGATTCTTGAGGGACTTAATTTCGTGTTTGGCGCTGACTGGGTTAAGGGAAAAGTACTTAAAAGCCCTTGAAATTAAAACTCAAAACAGACTGAAAATCCAGATTCTCTAGGCTGGTGCAACGCGATGCTATCGCGCCGTGTCACTGGAATTGGACAACTGGGAAACTGGTATGTGGTGCGACGAGGGGAAATCATGGTCCTTCATTGATTTAGACCTGAAAGTTCACCGCGATGCGGTGGTATCGCGCTTCGAAACTGAAAAAAGACAAATGTCAAGTTGGCCTATGGCGCGATGAGCCAGAATTGCGGACCCTCACCGGAATTCGCCAAATGGGAGATTGTCTTGCTCCACGATGCGCTTAAGGTTAAAATAATGGTGTTTGACGACTGAAACTTAAAATCGCCATAACTTCTTACCCGGTTGTCGGATTTGGGCGAAGTTTATATCATTGGAAAGCTAATTAAATTTCCTATGAAATGGCAATCTCTAAACTAAAAAATAATAAGTGTTTTAAAAATTTCATATATGAATACTTATGTATTAGGACTTAGATTATGCTTGAAAAATATGGGGTGTTACAACTGCAAAGAGCAACACTAGAAATAAGGACGTTGATCTCTTTAATCCTACAAATGATGCAGTAGTCTTCTTTCAAGTAAAATAATTTAACTCAAAGAAAGATATTAAAACAGATAGGTCATCTATTGCAATTTATCTTAATAGATTAACCATCTACTGCTGCTGATGCAACAAATAAGCAATCTGTTGTTACAGATGACTCATATTTCACAATAGATTACCCATCTACTGCTTTGGGTATATTAACCTCACTTAACATATTACCCATTTATGGTAACTTATGCAATAAATGATTAATCTGTTGCCACATATGAATCATCTGTTGCAACACAAAGATCATCTATTGCAACATAAAGATCATTTATTGCATAAGTTATCTGTGTTAACATGTTACCCAACTGATTATAAATTATTATTTAATTTAAATGTATCTATCTTTTTTTATTGATTATGCATCCATGGATCGTACCCACTAAGAAAGAGTTGGGGATGACTCTTTTATTACTCTAGAGCTTATTGATACAATAACATATCCAATGATGGATTTAATAAAGTAGGAATTGGTTGGAGCAACAGCCATAAGAAAAGCAGTTGGGCAAGGCCAGACTTATGTTGAGGCTCTTCATGACCAACCTGCTGCAACAGATCTGGTTACTGCTTCTGGGGGTGTTGCTTGTAGATTGTTGATGTTGGTGGCAACTATGTTGATGCTGATGTTGCTGCCAGTCATGATGATGAACATATTGATGCTCAAGAAAAATAAATATTTTTGAAATCACCCCTTACAGTGGTCCCTTTCACCCCTCTTCATGCTTATGTTCTCATTGCAAATGCAAAGATTGCATAGACAGATAGGATAAACTCTTTCAAAAAATAAATGCGCTCACTGATGCTATCGAGAAGGTTAAATCTAAGAGGGATGTCATCTACCCAAGAAGGAGAGAGAGCCATACACTCCTACAGTAGAGGTTAGGAAGAAGAAAAAAGTAATTATACATATACTCTCAAATATGAAACCAAAAAGAATTGCAACTCCTCCTCCTCCATAAGTTGATGAAGTTTAGGGACCACTGAAGAAGATAGACATATATGCGGAACTTGATGCCAAATCGAAGGCTGATTCCAAGCATCGTGCAAAAGACTTCACCATGAATACCTTTTCTCCCCAATACTTCAAGAATATGATAGATATGAGGTATTAGTACGTGGACACGGTAAGTTTACTTTTCCTAACCTAACCTTCTAATCTACTTCATCTTACATTCTGGTGTAATAGGTGGTTTATCTTTTGCAACAGATTATTCATTTGTTGCATAAGTTGCATTAGATGGGTAATCTATTAACAGATTCATAGAACCCATGCAATAGATGGACCATCCGTTGCATCTTTATACTTTATTTTTTTTAAAAAATTACTAACCTATTTAAAAATTATCTTCTTATATCACAGTATGTTGATGAAATTCTCTACCTCATGAGGGGTCGGCAGTTATCATACTCATATGCTCATGATGCTAGCGATATGATAATGGACTTCAACTTTTATAATAATTTCAAAAATAGGTGCGATAATCCCAGTGCCCTAGCGACAACTCCTGGTGAACCGGGATTTGATATGTTAGTTTCTACGTTCGACTGGGATCAAGATTTGATTGACTATGTTAGAGGAAAGAGGCCATATACAGATGGCAAGTATTGAATCAGGACAAAGAGAATTCTTGCAGTTATGAACCTAGACGTAAAACATCTTATGGATCTTGAGATACTACTCGAGAATGGAAAGATGAAGGTTTATGACTGCAACTTACCTTTATATGAGAAGGCCAATTTTTTTTACCAAGATACAACCACTATTGGACTTGTTTCCCAGATTGTTGAACTAAAGTGGCCTGATGAATCCTTTTCCAAGGAAAGTGTTGAATGAAAAATAGACTTTTAAAGGTTGCAACAAGGACAAGGACCTTGAAAAAAATTTGATCAGTTCCGCTTGCGGGTCATACGCGCTTGCATACATCGAATGTTTGCTAACCTACATAGAAATGTCCAAGCCAAGCACCTTACTGAATGACAACACTGTGGCAATGATGCAAGAGGTCTGGGCTTATGGGGTACTAACTAAATGGTTGGAGCATGTGTATAAAAAAGATGTAGAAACACCATGGCAATTTTTATTCTAAGTATACATGTAGTGATAGTTTTTTATGTTTGATGAAAATTGAATTGGTTTATTAAATTTGAGAACTTATGAATTAGTACAAAAGATAAATTCTAAGTTCAAATATTGCAACAAGTGCATTATATAGATATAGACATCTACATAATGTAGCAGATAGTCTATCTGTTATAATAGATAGGTCTTCTATTAGAACAAATCAAAACAGTAGGAAGACCTATTTGATAGTTTCCAACTGATGACCTACATGTTGCAATATATTTCTAAATCTGTTTGATAATTTCTCACATATATATTGTATGTTACAAAAAATCAATTATCTGTTGCAATATTTGAATCTAGTATTCTATTTCAATTAACAAATTCAAATTTAAGGATAAAATAAAATTTACAGAGAAAATAATGTCAATTTAAGGTTAAAATAAAATTCATAGACAATTAATTGTATATTGTTTAAGTAATGTCAATTTTTTTTTATTTTTCTATGATTGATGACAATTGTATGCTTTTATAAAATTTGCAAACTTATAAATTAGTACACAAAAAAATGCAACAGATAATGGATTCGTTGCAACAGATATCACATCTATTATAAATTATCAAATAGGTCTTTCTACTTGTTTGAATTATTCCAACAGAGAGACTATCTATTGCAATAAATGGTTCATCTATTGCAATAGTAATGTTATTTTAATTAGTTCCAACAGATGTGATATCTGTTGCAACATCGGTCGTCTGTTGAAATATTTGAATCTAGTATTCCATTTTAATTAATAAGTTGAAATCTAAGAATAATATAAAATTCAAAGAAAAATAAAATATATCGAAGCCTTCACAAATTATATTTTATTGAATAAATCAACAAATAAATAAAATGTAAAAAATTATTATGGCTTTGACAAACTCAATCTATAAAGATATACTCAATATTGACAAATTGTTCTTCATCCGGTGCTATGAGATTCATCTTTGGTCATCGTGGATCTTTAATGTCACTTGCGTACGATTTTTGAGCCTTCGATTTTCTATATTTCCATAAAAGAGTAGCATATCTTTTACGGAGTAATTTGACATGAAGTCTGTCATTAAGAACTTATAATCCATCACTCAAATACTCGACCTAAGAGGCAACAAAAAGACCGCAATTCCTGTATTTGTAAAAATCAGATGGTCCATATCTTGCAATTAATGTAAGAGTTGTGAAATTTATGAAATGAAACAAAATCATGACACTTATAGACTATCACTGGATTGTTGAGCAATTCCTTCAACATATTCTAAATCAAATGGATTACCTATTTTATCTCGATATGCTTCAATCGTCGATCAATCAGTACGAATCTTTTGGTTCAAAAAACCACTTATATCAAGGTAAGTAGACAATATTTTGGCTAACTTTTCTATCTCAGATGATGGCCCAGAACGTCTCCTTCACAACATCGAGTCATAAACTCGGATGCGCCTCTTTTTTAATAAGAACGACAACCAATACCCAATGGAACTTATCACCACAATTAATTGGGATGTACAATTCATTGACCAAGTGACAAGGTAAGCCAATTGGAATGCCAAAACCTTTGATGATATTGATTAAACATTCCTCATTTTGGGGAACTTCCAACTGTTATTGACAAAGATCGTAGGCCTTATTGATGTAAACTTTAAGCAAATAATTGCCTATCGTGTATCTATATTGTTGTTGTGTTTGCAACTTAGGCCTTTTTCCAGAGGTATTAAAAATGACATATTTCAGATTATGTAATAATAAAATTACTAAATAGATTCAACCTGGCCTTTGATGTGTGTGTGTGTAATATTTAAACCTCATCATTCCAGCAAGTTTGAGGTTGTGACATCAAATAGAACCAATTCTTTATTTTGGGATGTGCAACAATAAAGTCGAACATATCAAAACCAAGTCTAGATTGGTTCACTTTGTAGTGTTTGTCTTTTCTGCATGATTTATATGTGTTAATATCGTATTTTTACAACAAGAATTGTGTAAATCAATTTTTTTAAAATAATTTATGTACCTGTTGCTATGAAGCTTTTTTAATAGCCCATCAATAATCCATTTTAAATAGTCATTGATCAACTTTGTTAGTTCTTTGAGAGCCTCATCCGAGATGTTGAACCCTTCAAATGGATAATTCTTCCGTTCTTTTGGACTGAAAGGCTTCGCTTTTTCTTTCTCTTTGGAAACAGTTGATGGATTATCAACTGTGGTATACTGTTCAGCCGTAGCTTCAACTATGACATCCACCTGGAATGCTAAAATTGTCAGTGCAAATCAAGAGATTCAAAAAAATAAGAAAAAAGATAACTCATCAGTTGGAGCAAATCAAACAGGTCTTCCTGCTGTTTTAATTAGTCACAATAGATGACCCATCTATTGCAATATATAGGTCATCTATTGGGATAAATTAAAATTGGAGGGTGACCTGAATGATAATTACCAACGGATAGCTCATCTGTTGGAATAAACTAAAATAGTAGGGAACTTTTGATGTAATTTATCTCAACAGATTACACATCTGTTACAATAAATAGGTCATCTGTTGGGAGAAATTAAAATAGTTGGAAACCTGTTTGATTTTCTCTGACAGATGAGACAACATTGCAACATATAATGCATCTGATGCAATGGGATAGTCATCTGTTGCAATCGATGTCTATATCTGTTTGATAATTTCCAATAGATATGTCATATGTTGAAACAGATATATAGTCTGTTTATTTGTTAGAATAGATGATAACTATTTACTTTATTCTGCTCTTGCTGCTCTCCCGTGGCCCTTGTACATTGCTCAAAAGTGCAAGATAAAGACAGAGCGATTACAATTTTGCTCTTTTCAATACTTGATAATGCCTTGAAAATTTCTTTCCTTCTCCTCTTAGCCACCTTAATCTCTAATGGAGTGTGCGGATATGAAATCCTCTTTGATGGAATGACACTCCTCTTAGATGTCAATTTCTTTACAGAAGCAGTTAATGCATTAATAACATTAATCACTCCATCATGTTTCGCCTTGTAGTTTTGACATTTACAAGCAAAACATTCGCTAGAAGGGGCTAAATCTGTAAAATAAATATGATCAAAATCATAATGGTTTGTTGTTTTAAAAACTGAAAGTGGAGCATCATTAGCTCCAACAACAGCACCACTACCACCACCACTATCACCACCAACAGCTCCATCACCACTAGCACCATCAACAACAACAAGCCCACCCTCTAAAATTATTTTTCTTGTGATGATTGTTGCTCAAAATAATTTTTTTTATTCTATCAATAACGTTAGGGATCGATAAAGTTTTCATTGATCGTAAAGTAAAAAAAATGACATCTTCAACTCTCGATTGGTCAGAACAAGCCAAATATGCACAATCTAAAATAAATCAGTACATATATTAGAATGATGATTAAATCATTTACAAAAATCATTAATTAAAATAAAAATTTAATTAGAATTAGACTTACTGCTTCCTTCGGAGGGTTGAAGAGATCAAGAATTTTTTTATCAGTTTTGGCCGACAATTATCTCAGGATTCTTGGACATGAAACTTCTTCCTGATAGTTTACTTGTTGTCTCAAATAAGGAATCACTTCAAACACCTAAGCCTATAAAATAACGTAAATAAATCAAAAGCATTATTCAATAAAAAATAAATGAATCATAATAAAAAAATATTTACCATAAAAGCCCCTGAAAATCCATATAAGTTGACTTCCTTTGGTGTTAACGGAGTCAAAACATATTTAACAGACATTTTGAAGCTTTCATAACCCAAGAATAGTTGTTAAATGTCTCAAGATCCTAGGAGAGCTTTATTAAACCAAGTGGTATGTTATTGTTAACGTCTCTTGCCCAAAGAATATTATGTACAAGACAAACCAAGCACAATGATGACTTGTGCTTCTTTGAAAGTCTTTTACCTCTCAACGCTTCTATCAAATTTTTGTTTTTGAAGTTTGGTCTAACAAGTGACACCAAGTCACACATCACTTGACTTGCCTTTGCCTTTTTTGAGTGTGCGGAGTGATTTTTTGGGTTAGACTAGGTATAGGTTGAGAAGGAAAAAGAGGATAACAATTTAGTCAAGTAACTTTGGCAAATTCCTTCCAATCAAAATAAACAGGCATGCCACAGTAATTTATCTACACCTTATTCATCTTATCTTTATTTTCATACAAAAACCTACACTTGAGAAGATCATATACCATGCTCATTTGAAAACAAGCATTGTTGTCCTCTAGCAAATTAAGATATTGCCCAAAGCAGCTGTCCCTGAAATAAGCATCTAATTTTTGGTCTCGAAGTATTTTTTGAAAGCATCAAAAGATTTTTTCATGGCTGACTTAACCACCAAATCACCATTTAAATTTGTGGCACCATCGCATTGCATTCTCGCAGGATAACTATCAATACTGAAGGTTTTGACCAATTATTTAGTGGAAGGGCTATTAGCATTTGGATCATCTCTTTTGAAACATTCATTATATATTTATTATCTTTTGCTTCTCATTGAGACATCACTTGTAAAGCAAGCTCATAGGGTGGTAGATGTAGCCTAGCTTCTTCACTTGTTCATTTACTTGGACTTGATTCAGTTTCTTTTCTTTTGGGAGCCATATTATCTAAAAATAATAGAAAAATAAAAAAGATTATAGTTGATTAATGCATCGTTAAAAAGAGGATAACAATAAATCTAGCATATACAATATAGTAAAATAACAGTTCCAACAGATCACACATTTATTGCAACTGGTGGGTTAATTGCAACGAATGAGTAATCTGTTGGTAACAATAAAAACAGTTTCAATATTATTGTGATTTCTTCCAACAGATCACTCATCTATTGAAATAGATGACTGATCTGTGCAATAAATCATTCATTTGCTGCAACATATGTATGATCTGTTGGAACCTTTATCAAATGCCAATATTGTTTAGATTTCTTCTAATAGAAGGTTGTTCTGTCACAACAGATGTATGATCTATTGGAAAAAATCAAGTTTGGACATGTCATCCCATTGGAATAGTTGATAGGATTTTATCCAATAAATGGTTCATTCGATGGTTCATCTGTTGCATCAGATGGTAAATCTGTTGCATCAAATGGTTAATCTGTTGCATCAGATGGTTAATCTATTGCATTAGATGGTTAATCTGTTGCATCAGATGGTTAACCTATTTCAGAAAAAATCAGTTGCAAGATTTTGTTCAATAGAACAACAACAATATCACCATTTAATATCAAATACACCATTTTTACCAAGAACAAGAACAAATTAAACCAGCAATGCAACACCAACACAACACGCATACCAAGAACATCAACAATGACTAAAAACACCAACATTATTGTTTTGTTTATACAACTACAAACAACAAAAATCAAAATTCAAAAAACACAACAAACATCAAAAAATCGAATCAACAGTTTGAAACAAGAACTACAATAACAATAAAAAATCATATTTCACTACGGAAAGAGAAGAGAAAAAATACCAGAAATTAGGATTTTCTCAAATTTAAGCAACAAATATTAAAATTGTTAACGAATACTAGAAGAGAAGTTGGATCAAGTTCCTCTTTTTCTTTAAAACTAAAAAGCCATAAGTTTTTACCCGTGAAAGAATAAAAGGGACGATGAAGAACTCGAAGCTGTTGTCGTCGGAGAGCAATGCTGTCACGTCGATCGACGGTTGAAAGTCAAAAAGAAACTTGAAACCAAACTATTTATCGTCGAAGGTTGAAGTCACCGGGGATTGAAGGGAGAAATTTGCAGAACTGTTTGTTGGGAGAAGTTTGAGAGAAACTGTCTCGAGAGAGAGAGGGTGAGAGAGAAGAGAGACAGTTGATTTAGATAGGAAAGAAGGGTGGGTTGATTTGTAGTTTTGAAAAGAGTACTAAGTTTTGAAAATATTAATCAAGTCCACAATTAACTTAATCAAGTTTTCTAATTATGTTTGACCTTTTAAGTTGGTCAATATCACCAATACCACTTTCAAGACTTAAAAGACACATTTCCTTCAATTTTCTCTAGAAAGTGAGTATTACATCAAATTGATAAAAATGATACTTGTTTTAAGAAAGTCAAATTGGGTGTTTGGCTGATTTTTTTAAGTGATTTATAAGTCAAAAACTAAGGGGTCGTTTGGTGTGAGGTATAAGGGATAAATAGTCTCTAAATAAAATGACCTATTTTATTCCACGTTTGGTGTGAGGTATTTATTAGTCACTCCCATGATTATTTATCCCACCATTTACACCATAGTGATGGGATAAGTTATCCCATATACATGGTGGGATAATTAATCCAAAAATTAATTATCACGAGATAACTTTTTCCCAACCAAACAATCCCTAAAAGTTAAAAGTAGGTAGCAATCAATTTTTGACTTTTGACTTTTATTTGTATTTTTTAAGTCTAAAGTAAAGTGTTTAAAAGCATTTTTTAATTTTGTCAAACATCTCCAAAAAGAAAAAACTTAAAAATAAAAAATAATTAAAAATAAATCAATTCAAGCACTCTAAAAATCATTAACTCAACAGCAACAAACAATTTGATGGCTAGGAGGTCGCGGTTTTGAACTCCCCTAATGCCTTCTCAATCTAGCTCGTCGCACGGGGTTTACCTAGTGTGATTTACATCTCCTATGTGGTTTACGAGCGATTTCACAGTGAGAGGTTTACCTAGTGCGCACAAAGAGCTCACTCGAAGGACAGAGGCTGTGGTAGAGGTTGTATCGGCTGTGAGTTTTGCTGGAATTCCAAAAAAAAAAACTTTAACTAATATATGGTTAATGTACTAAACCTTATCCTGATATTGTGCTCATTTTATGATTCTTTTCCTTCTATTGTACTCATTCTTCTGTTTAACCTTTGACTTTTTTCTTTTTATAATTTTATATAATGATAACAAAAAAGGGTCAAAAATACCCCTGAACTATTTGAAATGGATCAAAAATACCTCTCGTTAATTTTTTGGCTAAAAAATATCCCTCCGTTAAATATTTGGCTCAAAAATACTTTCCCCTTTAACAGAATTTCACCAAGCATGCCATCTAGGTAAAAAGAGCCACGTGGCTATGCCACATCACCATACACGTGTCAAAAGTGTGGATAACCACCTTTTCAAATATAGCCACATTTGTAAATATAACCACATTTCATCATCCCATTTCCGCCACCCCTTTCATCCTGTTGCCGCCGGTGGTTCTCCAATGAGGGTAATTCAGTCAATTTACTCTGTAAATCCAATCTATTTCAATCTACAATTAACAAACCCAATGAAATCAGAGAAATATTTTGGCTGCAAGAACACTGTCTACCCAACCAAAAAGGTAACACCTTCAATAAGTAATTTTTTACGTAAAATTTGTATAGTTGACGTGTTTCATGCTAATGTTTTGCAACAGATGCTACATTAACACTTGATTTTGTGTTTATAGGTATCAGTTAATGGTATACTATATCACAAGAGCTGCTTCAAATGTTGCCATGGAGGCTGTGTGATTAGCCCTTCCAACTATATTGCCCATGAAGGGCGTCTTTACTGTAAGCATCACCATATTCAACTTATCTAGGAGAAAGGCAACTTAAGCAAACTTGAGGGTGACCACGAGATAAATCCCGCAATGACAACAGAAGTTACTGCAAATCATAAACAGCTGAAACAGTTGATCGTGTCTTAGCTTTCTGCTATCATGTCTACCTGTCTCCTATATTCAAGAATCTGAATGTGCTACGCGTTATTTCATTGAGGTCTTCAGTAGCATCCATTAATGTGCTTTCGTTCGGCAACCTATGTTTTCTCTCATCTTGCATTTATTTGATGCTGAATTGTAATCTACTTCTGTGTTAACTGTAGATTGAAATAGATCGGATTTACAGAGTGAATTGACTGAATTACCCTCATTGGAGAATCACCGACGGCGAAGGGATGAAGGGGGTGGCGAAAATGGGATGATGAAATGTGGTTATAATTGCAAATGTGGCCATATTTGAAAAGGTGGTTATCCACACTTTTGACACTGTATGGTAACGTGGCATGGCCACTTGGCTTTTTTTTTACCTAGATGGCATGCTAGGTGGAATTCTGTTAAGAGGAGGGGTATTTTTGAGCAAAATATTTAACGGAGGGGTATTTTTAAACCATAAAACTGAGAGGTATTTTTGATCCATTTCAGATAGTTCAAGGGTATTTTGACCCTTTTCCGTAATGATAATCATATAAAATCCTGAAGCTTAATAAATGTGGAAGTCACTCATTTTTTTAGCATCTATTGAAGATAGACGCTATTGGATTTTGTGAATAAATGTTGGATCGGGGCTTTTCGAAAGGCATTAGGTAAATGCAGGGAGATCCACACGAATTTTTTTTTCAAGGATTGATTTATTCATGAAGCTAGAAAGATAAGAGCTTTAATCGTAAACCTGTTCATTCATCAGCTCGCATTCAACGATACAAAAATTAAATAACTTAAGCTGCATTTTAAAATAAAATGAGCAAAATTTAGTTTTTACTATGAATCAAGATAAGATTTCAAATATTAACATTAGTTACTTAATTAATAAATCTCAAAGACTAATTAAAGTTATCACATTACTTTTCAAGTGGGAGTTTTTATAAAATTCGAGTAAAGTGATATTTGTGATAATTGAAAATAAATAAGATAATTTTAATACAAAAAAAGAAAGAAAAGTAATTTATGTGTAATGAACAGAAAATCTCCAGAAAATTTACTCACATTTTGAGAGTCCGTAATGCAAGATATAGATGTCCTCTCATGACTTATGAGGTATACGATAAATATTTATTTGCATCAACGATTAATAGTGAATAATTGAAGCAAGACATATTTTTCACATATACATTTATGATGTAATTGTAATTGAATTGTGCATAAATAAACTCATATTTTAATTTTAATTATTAAAATGAAATTAGTTAATTTAATATAGCATCGACCGCAAGTAAGATTTCTGCGATGATAACATTCAAAGTTTTCTGTTATCTAAATTAAGAAAGAAAAATCTCCAACTTTATAGTAACAAAACTAGCAATTTTAATTGTAGATTTTGACCAAACAACGTTTTCTTTCTCTTTCTTTAGGCATTATTTTCATCAAATATTAATGGAGAGATGTTTGTTATGAGGTGGAATTAAAATGAACAAAGAGTTCTGCACATCAGCACATGACAATTGGATGATCCAATAAGTTTGTTAAGGCAATATAATTAAAACAACAATAGTGTGAAGAAAGTTGGGACTTTGAGCTGTAGGTGACAAAAGAGTTTTAAAATGAGGTGTAGGTGACACACGTTTTAATTATTGAGTGGATGTGACAATTACTTTATTATGGATTAAGAAAGTTTGGTAAGTTTGAGAATAGCCCAAAAGTTTTTAAATTTACACTTTGATTCAATTGTTTGTCTAATATAACGGGAAACGGAGGGGAAAAATGCCCCTTTCTCTCTCTTCTCATCCATTGTTGTTTTCTCTCTTAGCGATTTTTGTTGTTCATTGTTGCTGCTGCTTTATTCATCATCTTCTACTTCATTATCATCATCTTCTACTTCATTATCATCTTCATCTTCTTCTTGTTGACCATTTGTTGTTGTTGTTACCGCTACTGTTGCTATTTGATCAATTTCTTAGGTCAAATTTTGTTTCGTACATCACTTTCACTTTGGCATTACTTCATAGGAGACTTTGGTAAGTCAAATTATGATTTTTAGTTAAATTTGTCATCTGGGTAACTACTATTGTGCTATCTTTTCAACAATGGATAGAACCCGATCATGAACCCAACATAAGAGCCATCTGTTTAAATAGATAAATTATCTGTTGCGACAGATGAAACATTTATTTTAATGGAAGACTGATATGTTGAATTCATGTTTATGGTTCTATAGGCCGTAACACGAATCGAATAGATGAGTCATCTGTTGCAACAAATGATTTATCTGTTTAAATAGGTTAGTTATCTAGTGCAACGTGATAAATATCTGTTGCAACAGATTAACAAAACCTGAACTCGATTTCAATAGACGTGTTGTATGTTGCAACAGGATAAATATCTGTTGCAACAGATTATTAACCTTCTGCAACAGAACCTGAACTCGATTCTAACAGACGGTAAATATCTGTTGCAATATATTAGTAACCTATTGCGATAGAACCTGACCTCAATTTCAACAGATCGTCATCTGTTGTAACAGGTAAGTCATCTATCGCAACAGGTTAATTATCTGTTGCAACATATCACTCATTTGTTGGAATCAACTTCAAAGGTGCCTCAGCACTGTAACATCAATCCCAATAGATATATAGTCTGTTGCAACATATGATTCACCTGTTACAATAGATGACTCATCTGTTGAAATCAGCTTTAGGAGCGTAACATGAATTCCAACAGGTAAGTAATCTGTTGCGACTGATTACATATCTGTTGGGATTCATTTACAGCACTATGAAATCATGATTAACTTTCTTAACAAATGACTTCATTTTGGTACCACTAATGGAGGGATCAATAACAATAGGGGTGGATTGTCATGGTCAATGAATTGAGAAGAGCAATCGATATGTATGGCGTTGGAACGAGGGTGAAATGCTAGAGATGATAGCTATGACAGTCCAAAGTGATATTTTGTATGATGATTTTGTGAACTTAATCATCAGTTATTGTTGACTGAATTATCAATTGGAAGAACTCGTCATCAGCTATATGCACAGTTCTTTTAAAAATCAAAGGTTACTACCTTTCAAGATAACCGATCAGGTTCGATTGCGTGCTTATCTTAGTGATTCATTCAGGCCAGTGTTAAGAATGTATATGGTTGAAAAGATGAGATAAAATAAGAGCCAGAATGTAGAAAAGGAACAATAAGAAGATATTTTTGATGATAGGTTGGATGATCTAGACATGAATATTCTAGATGATGGTCAAACACTTACGCCCGTTGATGCGACTAATACGATGGGTAGTTCTTCTCTATCAACACAGTCTGAAAATCTTTAAGAAGACGGGACCGGATTTGTTATTGGAATGTTATTCAAGGACAAGAATGAACTATCTACCACTTTATTTATTTCTTGCTTGAAAAAAGATTTTAGAATAAAGAAGGTGATTAATTCGAGTAGTGTTTTTTACTTCAAATGGGCTAATGCGAACTGCAAGTGGTGGTTGAGAGCGGTGAAGAACGCAAATTCTGATAGATTTGTCATTCATAAACATAAAAAGTGTTACACATGTGGTTTGGAGCACATCTCGGGTCAAAATCCTCATGCCACGACAAAGGCCCTCGATGAATATTTCAGGAGTAGTTTCTCTGATGGCAAAGTCCCTTCAACAAGGGTTATGGCCAATCAACTCCTTACGAAATTGGGTATCCTGGTCAGTTATTAAAAGATATATATGGCCATGGAGATTTCCAAGGAGTTGGTTAGGGGGACACACGAGCATGGGTATGCAGTCCTGGAGGCCTACCGTTACATGATTGAATCCACAAATCCCTGAAGTAAGGTAACATTGCATGTTGATGAAGACGGAAGGTTCAAGTACTTTTTTGTATCCTATGGTGCTTGGATTCAAGGTTTTCAACATTTGAGAAAAGACATAGTCGTCGATGGAACCTTTTTGAGGAGCAGGTATAATAAAGTTCTGCTGGAGACGGTGGTGCAGGATACGGAGATTCACATCTTTCCTGTCGCTTTTTGTGTAGTGGACAATGAATGTGATGCCTCTTATGGATTTATTTTTAAACAACTGTGAAGCTGAGTCGAAGATATCGAAGAGTTGTGTTTTGTTTCGGATAGGCATCCAAGTATTTCAAAGATGGTTTAAATTTTCTTCACTTTAGCTTACTTTAGTTGTTGCATTAGCCATCTTGGAGAGAATATTCGGACCAACTATCATAACGAAAGGGTCGTGACCTTTTTTTATAGAGCAGCTAAAGCATATAGTAGAGAGGAGTTTTTAGACCATTTCAATCAAATAATGGACGTGAATCCCAAGGTAGCAGAGCTTTTTGGATATGTCGGTTTTGAGAGATGGAGATGGGCATTTTGTCCGGTAGATAGGTACATTCTTATGAATTTAATGTCTTGTTTGAGTTACAAGTTTAGTATGATGTTGTACTAAGTGATTGTTTTGTATAGGTACAATATTATGACATCAAACATAGTTGAATTGGTGAATTCATTGTTTGGCGATGGAAAAGAATTCCTATTAAGGCTATGTTTGAACTAATAAACAAGAAGTATGGCCGAATTTTTAACGGAAGGCATGTGCAGTTCAAGGGCCCAAAAAGAACCCGATTTGTTCTTGAAATTGAAAAAATAATATCAACGAATGTCATTTTGGAGAATAGGTTATTATCTTATAAAATAGTAGATTACAAATTCAGTATCACCGGTCATGGTGATGTTGCCACGGTCGATCTTCAAACAAGATCTTATACGTGCAGAGTTTTTGACTTGGACAAAATACCTTGTCCACATGCCATGGCAGCACTTCGAGCTCAATACGGTCCAAATTATGGACCTAAAGTTTACGATCACTCCTTTCAATATTATTCGGTGGAAGAATATAAATGGCATATAGTGGGTATATTACTCCGGTGTCTTGCAAAGAATCTTGGATTGTTCCTGCAAAGATTTTGGGTACATTAATACCTCCTCCATATATTGACTCAAGCACTATCAAACTGGGAAGAAAGCCATATAAGAAGAGGCGTGGAGTCAGAGAATTATTTTCATCAAGAAGAAACAAGTGCTCCGTATGTAAGCGCGCTGGCCACAAAAGAACTATATGCCCGGATCGTAATCCACCATAATCGTTGTAATTACAGAAACTTGTGTAGTTGTTTGTTGTGGACTTTTATATATTTCACTCATTGTTGTTAATGTAATGTTATCATTTATTGTATATAAAATATCTTTTTTAATAACTTGTACATCAATAAAAAGAGGCAAAACATGAACTAAATAATGCAACAGACCACAATTATTCTCAGTAGATTAACCATCTGTGGCAACAGATGGATATTAGCCGGAAGAACACAACACAGTTCCATCAAACTGAAATATTTTCCTCCAAAAGATGACAAATCTATCGCAACAGATGGATAATCTTTTGATAGAAACCCAACAGGTGACCAATCTGTTCTAACACATGGTCCATCTATTGAAATAACTCAAAAGCTAAAATTGCTATTGCTACTGGATTCAGAATTGCTCCTTACCTCCAACCATCGATATATTAACATTAACATATATGTTTAGAAGAAATAGACAGAATGAAAATTTAATATGAATTAAAAAGCCAAAGTCGACTAAAAATAAATTTTTCATTAAACGAAAAATAAAATATATTAGGTATAGATCCGATATAGAAAAACTAAAATACATACACTAAAAGAATTTTTTTAATTATTATTATCATCATCATTATCATCATTATCATCATTAATGACAGCCGGCCAATCAACTTACAGCAGCAGGGCCCTCATCAACCTCTGTATCTCTTTGAACATCGTCGCTCTCTCGGCGACCAACTCCCTCTGCAGGTCATTAACCTACTTCTGAAGTTCCTGTACTGTGTCGCATAAAATAGCAATATCCCAAACAGGTAAAGAAAAAGAGTCCAAATATAATACAATGTATACTACCAACTGGTAGATTTACACCAGAAAAAATACTTAACTCAATGAGAAAGGAATAGCTCTTTGAAGATAAGTGGTTGAAGATGTCACACAAAAAGAAATAATGCAAGAAATAAATAAAGTTTAGTAGAATGAAGATTAAGGAGGGACCTATTTATAGAGGATTGAATCTGGATGTGTCAGGCCAAAAGGTATGACTGTTAAGCTTCATTGTATTAATTATATTCAAACTGGTGACATTTTGTTTTCTGTGAAAAGTCGCAACTTTTTCTTTTACATTAATACTTCTTACCTTTTCAAAATGGTTTTGAGACTTGATAACAACCATTATTATTGAGCTGTTGCAATAGATCATCCATCTGTCGCAACAGATTTACCATCTATTGCAATAAATTATCTTTATGTATAACAAATGGTCTGTTAAAATAGATTTACCATATGTTGCAATATATGGTTTGTATGTGCAATAATGAGACATCTGTTGCAACATATGTATTATCTGTTGTGACGAATGGACCATCTTTTGGAGATGTTTTGATTTTTTCTAATAGTTGATTCATCAGTTGCACCAGATGGAGAATTTGATTCATCAACTATTTTGAATGTGATAGATAAAAATTCATGACTACCTTTTTCTAATAGTCATTACATGCGTGCAGATGAATAAACACTGTCTGGTCTGTCACAACAGATTTACCATCTGTTGTAACATCTAGATTATTTGTTGTGATCGATGAACTATATATTAGAGGAGATATTTTGATTTTTTCTAACTGTTGATTCATTATTTACAACAGATAGAGAATTCGGTTCATCAGCTATTTTGAATATGTTAGATAACAAGTGATGAATCTTTACCTCTTTTTTAATAGTCATCACATGCGTGCAGATAAATAAATAATGTCTGCTCTATCGCAATAGATTTACCATCTGTTGCGACAGATGTTCATATGTTGGAGGAGGTGTTTTAATTTCTTCCAATAGCTGATTCATCAGTTAAAACAAATGAAGATTTTGATTCATCAACTATTTTGAATGTATTAAGATATAAAGTCATGACTCTTTATACCTCTTCTTTATTAGTCATCACATGTGTGCAGATGAATAAACAACACTGTCTGACATATCTTGATGGGGTAGGAAGAATAAGGTGCGTGCAATGGATTCACTTTTATGCGTGGGAGTTATTTATTATTGATCAGGCTACCGCGATAGACACACATAAAGTGCAATGATTTTGTGAATGCAATTTTTTACCTATTAGACATTGATCCTTCAAACAAGATTCTGCATTATACAATTTAGTTTGATAGGTGTGAATGGATAAGGTCAAAGGGTTCCAAGATGGTGGTGTCGATACCATGTTATAATTTAATGACGGTTTATGCTCATATTTTTGTGTCAAGTTTGGAGAAAGGTTTAAGTTTTTGGAAGTAGTGTAAATATCCAATAGTGATTGGACTAGTTTTAATGGCGCAATGGACTTCTTGAAAGGCCTCCGAAGCCTCGCACTGCAACAAACAATGATGGAACCAATAGAAATTCCCCTGATCTAAATTTATATAGATGGATTACTGGAGGAGACTTTTATACAATAGAAGGTGCTTAGGAGAATACCTGTGCGGGAAGCGGGAGGTGGAGAAGGCCATATATCATATCAGGCCTTGTTTAAGAGGAAACATAGGGAAGCAAGTAAGGAACTTCTAGTGAATCTGGCCAATGAAATTAGCATGAGAAATAGAAAAATTGGATGAGCTTCAAATGTGGAAGTGTATCCAAATATAAAAATCCGTCAGTCGTTGAAAAAAAAGAAGAATGGTCAACAGAAATGGAGCTTGACACTTTGCTCGAGAATGAAAATAGCGACCGTGGACTCAATGAAGACTCTCACAAAGTACAGGACCATAACTCTAAGGAAGAAACTTCGCGAGCACAGAAAATTGATAGGATTATCGGTCAGAATTGAAACCTGAACCAACAACTCTTGAATTAAAAATAAGAAAATCCAAGGCATCAATTTCTGAAGTCTAACTTGCATGCCATGCCTTCTGTTTATGGCTATGATTAGGTCAATGGAAGTAGAAAAAAAAAAGGTCTGGAGTTGGGCAGAAATCCTATGCCTTGTTGTTTCCACTACCTTTGACCTGACTAGAGCCATAAACAGGAGGCATGGGATGCAATTTAGACTTTAGAAATTGCCACCTTGTCTTGATCCCATATTTTAAATCCAGGAGTAGTTGGTTCAAGTTTTAATTCTGACTGACAATCTTACCACTTTCTGTGCTCGTGAAGCTACTTCCTTAGAGTTATGGTCCTACATTTTGTAGGTGTTCATTGAGGCCACACTCTCTAGTTGTAGTCTATAGCAAAGTGACCAGCTCCAGTCCTCTTGACCATTCTTCTTTTTCTTTAATGACTGATGGATTTTCATTTTTGAATAGACTTTGACATCCGCCGCTCATCCATTTTTTTCATTTTTCATGTCAATTTTATCAGCCAATTTTCCTACACTTTCCTTCCTAACCTCTGTTTCCTCTTAAACAAGGTTCGAGATGATATATGGCCTTCTCAACCTCCCCCTTCCCACATAGGTATTCTCCTAAGCACCTACTGCTGTATAATAGGCTCCTCCAATAAGCCATCCATATAAATTTGGACCAGGGGAATTTTTATTGGTTCCATTGTTGTTTGCTGCTGTGTGAGGCTTCGGAGGCCTTTCAAGAAGTTCATTAAGCTATTAAAACCGGTCCAATCACTATTGGATATTTACACTACTACCAAAAACTTAAACCCTTCCCCAAACTTGACACAAAAACATGGGCATAAACGGTCATTCATTATAACAGGGTATCAACACTACCTACTTGGTCCCTCAGCCTTACCAGTTTGAACCTAACAATCTTAACTATAAAATGCCATATCTTGTTTGAAGGATTAACGCCTAATAGGTAAAGAACAAACATTTAGAAAATCATTGTACTGGATGTGTGTTTTCACGATAAGTTGATCAGTAATACATACCTCCCACATATGAAGTGGTTCCATTTGCAACTAGTTTATTCCTCCGAACCCATCTTTACTCCACCCTTTAATGCTAGTCGGGCAAAAGTGGATCCAGTTTCACTTTCTTTTATCTGCAAAAAAGAGAAATACATTTGATGGAAAATAAGCAAAAAACAAAAAGAACTTTGCAAAAGGGTAACACAAAATTAAGCGAATCAACAGATGGCCAATCTTATGCAATAGATTACCCATCTTCTCAACCGATGAGGCATCTGTTGTAACTGATGAATGACATGTTGTAACAGATGGGTCATCTGTTGGAATAAATCAAACCAGCCTTGCTACTGGTTTGATTTCTTCAAATAGTTGCTCCGTCTGTACAAAAGGGTAACAAAAAATTGAGTGAATCAACAGATGACCAATTTGATACAATAGATTACCCTTCTATTCAACCGATGAGGCATTTTGCAACAGATATAAAAATAATGGTTCATTCATTCAAGACTTAAAAGTCACCTTTTCTTCAATTTTCTCAATAAATAGGAAACTGGTAATGGGTAAATCATTAATAGCAACAGATGTAAATATCTAATTTAAATGACATACCAAGAAGAAGACGAGATGGAAAAAGCAATAGTTAACCATACCTGCAATGTGAAAAAAGCAAAGGGATCATAACTTTAGTTCAGTCGAAAAAAAATATTGATCGATTGAGATCCGAAAGGATCCTCATGCGGAAGAAGAGAGAAAAGAAAGAAAAAAAGGAAAGAAAGATAATTGAGAATAAAGAAAAGTGATAGTTGAGTTGAGTCTTACTCGTCTTACTTTATGGCTGAAGGAGAGAGTATTCTTCTAGATATGAGTTTTAAATACTTATTAATAACTTTTGAGGGGCACGAGAAGATGGTGACACTGTAAAGACCAGATAATACTACTCACTCAGGAGATTTTTGAGTTATCCAAGTAATACTTTTTACCGCCTTAGTAGTTTAACTTTTTTATCTCGGATAGAAAATACCTAAATTGTTTTACAAAAAAGGGTCTTAAAATATCTAAGTAAAACAGATAACAATTTATATTTGAAAATTTTCAAAGCTCGATCATCTGTCGCAACAGATGCAACACCTGTTTGATAATTTACAATTGATGCGTAATATGTTGCAACAGATGACTTAATCTGTTTGATTAAATCCAATTGAAAAGTCATCTTTTGCAATAGGTTGAACATTTATTTTTATACAATTTCAATTGATTTCATATGTTAAATAGGGCAAGTTTACTTTTCCTAACCTAGCCTTCTAATCTACCCCATGAAGAAGAATCTACGTAACAGATGTGAAATCTGTTGCAACAACTGGGTATTATGGTGTAACTGGTAGTGGTTTTGTTGTAACTTATTATCCATCTGTTGAATAAGTTGCGTTGGATTATTGATTAGAAGAACCCTATGCAATAGTCCATTGCATTTTTACAATTACTAGCCTATTTAAAATTTGATTTCTTATATCACAACACGTTTACAAAATTCTTTGCCTCATGAGGAAAAGGCAATTAACGTACCCAAAAACTTATGACACTATCGATAGGATAATGGACCTCGACTTCTGTAAGAAGCTCAAGGATAAGTACGATCAACTTAATAATGCCGCGTTAGACTGTGGCACGGGATTTGATTTCTTAGTTTCTACGTTGGACTGGGATGAAGAAGAAATGATAAAATATGTTAGAGGGGAGAGCCCAAATCCACATGACAAGAGCTGGACCGATAGCATAGACGACATACATTATTGGGCTGTTGAGATACTACTCAAGGAGAGTGAAGCCAATCCATGCTAAGAAATCAAAATCAGTCATCTCTAATTTAACTAAGTCTGCTGAAGTGACTTTCTGAAGCACCATAACTGGGCAGTTCCTGTATACCCGCCTATCTATGATAGATTTACCCACTAGGGTAGAGACTGAGAAAGGCTCTGCTAGAATTTTGGGACTGACTCCAAAATCAACAGTTATATATGGAATAATAAAGGACAAAGAAGCTCCTGGATCTAGCAAAGCATAAACATTCAAATGATAAACTTGTAACATACCAATGACCACATCAAGAGAAATTTCCTGATCCTGTCAGTACTGAAATATTCTATTTGGGCATAGCCCACTGGTGGCACTGGATGTGGCACCCCACTAATTCAGGCGATTGGACTAAGATGGGGGACAGTTATGCTGACCCTAGGAACCAGACTGAGGATAATTTGTGACTCTGTGACATGGCTTATCACACCAAAAACACACATCGCTGCCAGCTCTGCAGATACCCTGGTGGTTTATTCCACATTCCTGACAAAGGGGATTTGTTCGAGCACTCTTTGGCCTTGATATTCTGGCCCTCTTATTCTTTCTCCCTTTACTTCTACGCCTCTCCTCCTTACTCTATGGAGAATGATCTGTAAACCTAGAAAGGATAATATCCAGCTGATTGTTCTGAGCAACTATGGAATGAGCTAAGGCGGTGAAAGCACCTCTAAATTCAGCGTGAGAAACATGCTCATCCAGGGGATCTGCCTGAATGGACGAAGGGGCTGACTGGTGTTCATCACTTTTTTTGTTAGCTTCCCTAGAAGATATATTCTGGAAGCATAAGGAAGAGAGAAATTAGACTGAGAGTTTAGATTGAGATAATGCTCACTCGCGCGACTTGAATACTAAAAGAAAGGAAATTTTTCCTAAAACACTCACAGCCTCCTATCCATAAGTGTGGCGCGCTACACACCCATGCACAAGATTCTACTAGATGTGGCTTTCAGACTTTCTATGACTCTATTAAATCTTAGGATCTGATACCAAGTTTGCAATACCCTAAATCTTTACCCCGGACACTACATAATGCTCATAATCCAAAGGACCACAAGCTAACCCATGACTGGTACCTGCTGCAATAGCTACATAATAATACTGTAAATATGTAAAAATTAGACGAAAGCTTTCCATAAGGTTCAACACTAAAATAAAACTTATTACAGTATAGCAATACCAAAAATGAAACATCTGTCTGAAAATACTCTAGTCTGAAAAGCCTCTAAACTATCTAAAATATGAAGTTGATAGGACAAGTCCCCAACTAACTCCAACTACTAAAAATGCATTGCTGAACAAAATACTGAAGAAAATAATGATTTCCTCAAACTATGAGAACTCACCACTAACTCTGACTATTGAAAATCTAAACTGATAAGGGTGTTCTAGAGCCCGTACATCTGAACCTATGATATAACACATTATAGCATAAGAGAAAAGTATGTGTCAGTACTTTAAATGTACTGGTATGATAAGTGAGGTAGGCTGAAATAGATGGGTTCATTTGCAAAAACAATACTGGTTGAATGACATGAATAAAACTGAATGAGAGTACATACATGAATATGGATACTGTAACTGAGATCATGACAGCACCAGTTACTAAATTTGAAAACTGATTAACTAATATCTAAGTTTATTGATACTGTACTACTGATAACTGAATGACTGTATCTGATAGTCCTGATTTGGTTGAACTATACTTAGTTCCGTATGGAGCTGGGTGACTGTGTCTGACAATCCTAAATCTGTAGAACTGAACTGAGTTTTATACTGAGATTGAATATGAAACTAAGACTGTGGAAGGGAATCATCTAACGATCTGCCCTTTCTCAATAGATTGGGGTCCAACCAGTAACTCCAATTGGAAGGGTGTCAGTACCGTGCCATTGTTAAAGACAAGCTATGAGTTAACACTCTCTAATGGGAAGCTCTTTCGTCAACCCTTAATGGCAGGACAACTCAATTGAGATGTATCAAACCTCATAATATCTAGCAGGAAGATATCCTAACTCATGCTGACTAAGTAGTTTTGTAATATAGGGATTGCTACTAAGGGTCAAACCCTCTGCTGGCAAGAATGCGGCCATCCCTAGATTCGCTCGGTGCTGAATCCTAATCCAACTGAATAGACACTGAACTGATTTCCTAGTTCATACTAGGCCTAACTAAACTATTACTGATTTTTCATTGACTAATGGAATACTACTGAATTATGTTAGCTGACTGAGTTTACCGAGGTTTGAACTGAATACTGAATTAGACTGGACTAATATAGAGTCTACTAAATTTTCTTGAGTCCTGTAACTGACTGAGAGTACTATTGATCGTGACATAACTGCGACAATTCTATAACAGACACTGGATCTAGGTAAACAGCTAAATTGTTGTGTATTAAATACCCCCCAGGAATCGCTAGCATTAAAATAAAGCATCACATGACCTTACTTAGCACAAAAATGCACACTTGATTCATAATGCATCTATAGAGGCATTTTATCAAACACTTGAATAGCATGAACTAGTATACATGCTAACATGATATAATCTCACTATTACATTCACATGAACAACTCATCAAACCCCTTGGAAGGCACTGTATATGCACATAGTACTATCAACATATAAGCATCACAATTTCATCACCAAGTTCACAATTTCAAGACTTCAACATGAATCCACATGATACTACATATATAATAACTGTTTTGCACATAAATCTTGCAATTAGTCATGGATTAGAAACCTAACAAACATTACAATCATGAATATACTTGAATTCAATCATGGAAATCATGAAATCACTTTACTCAAAGTTTTAAAAGAGTTTCTTGGACTCCAAGGGCGAAAGGAACCCTTGAATGAACACTTCTGTAACGACCCGATTTGCTGAATCGGAATGCCACACGGTGCTCTTGACCACGAAGGACCACAAGCTACCCGTCACGAAGTCCACGTTCAAAACTTTCTATTTCCAAGTAGGAATACTGAACTCTTGTATAGGACCACTAGGCTTCTGATGCTCTATCTTAACTTACTGACATGTAGAGAACTTAGCCACAAATTTTGCAACGCCTATTTTTATCCCGATCCAGATCTCTCGCAAGTCGCGGTACATCTTTGTGACCCCTGGATGAATAGAGTAATGTGCACCATTCGTTTCTGCAAGAATTCGCTACCTTATGTCATCTACGTCTGGAACACAAAGAAGACCCTGATAACGAAGAACGCCATCTCCTCCTTGGGAGAAAACCTTTATTTTCTGATTCTAAACTACTCTTTTAGCTTGAAAAGGCTAGGATCCTTATCTTACTTTTCTTTCACCTCAGAAACTAGAGATGATTCTGAACTACTCTGAACACATACACTACCCTCTGAAGAGTCAACTAAGCGAACACCTAGTCTGGTAAGCTGGTAGACTTCCTGGACTAACTTCTTCTTACTATCATTAACATGAGGAATACTACCCATGAACAGTCTACTGAGAGCGTTGGCCACTACGTTGTCCTTGCCCGAATAATAAAGGACATTTATGTCATAATCTTTTAAGAGCTCTAACCACCTTTTCTAATGAAGATTGAGATCTTTTATTGAAAAGACATACTAAAGGATCTTATAATCTGTGAAGACGTCTACATGAACTCCGTAGAGATAATGCCTCCAAATTTGTAAGGCAAAGACTATGGCTTCTAACTCAAGGTCATGAGTAGGATAATTCCTCTCATGGGGTTTAAGATGTCAGGAGGTGTAGGCTATGACCTTACCATGCTGCATAAGTACACAACCCAAACCTACTCTAGATGCATCACAATACACTACGAACCCATCTGAACCATGTGAAAGAGCTAAATTAGAACTGAGGTGAGTCGAGTCTTCAATTCTTGAAAATTCTTCTCTCAAGGATCTGACCACTAGAACTTGACTTTCTTCTGAGTCAATCTAGACATAGGAGATGCAATAGAAGAAAATCCCTCAACAAACCATCTATAATAGCCAGCCAAACCAAAGAAACTCTTGATATCTAATGGAGAAATAGGGTGAGGCCAGTTTTTTACTATTTTGATCTTTTAAGGATCTACTCTAATTCCATCACTGGAAATAATATAGCCAAGGAATGCTATTGATCTTAGCTAAAATTTGCACTTACTGAATTTGGTAAATAACTGATGATTTTTTAAAGTCTGGAGTACTATTCTGAGATGGTCTGCATGATCGCGCTCAGTGCGAGAATAGACCAGAATATCATCTATGAAGACTATGACGAACATATCTAAGTACTGCTTGAACACGCGGTTCGTCAAGTCCATAAAAGCGGCTGGGGCATTGGTAAGACCAAATGATATAACTAGAAATTCGAAGTGATCATACCGCATACAAAAAGATGTCTTCGGGATGTCGCATTCTCTAACTCTGAGCTGATAATAGCCGAATCTAAGGTCTATCTTAGAGAAATAACTGGCACCCTGAAGTTGGTTAAATAAGTCATCAATTTTGGGAAGAGGATACTTGTTCTTGACTGTGACTTTATTGAGTTGGCGATAATTTATACATATTCTGAGTGAGCTGTCTTTTTTATGCACAAATAAGACTGGTGCACCCCACGGGGAAATGCTGGGTAAGGGCTTTGCTAGAATTTCAGGACTGATTTCAAAATCAACTGCTATATAAGGAGTAACAAAATACAAGAAAGCTCCTGGAACTAGCAAAGCGTAAACATGCACATGAAAGATCTGTAACGTACCAGTAACTACATCAGGAGAACTTTCCTGATCTTGTTGAGTCTGAAGAGCATAGAGACAATTTGGGTGGTGCCTGCTAGTAGCACTGGAAGTGGCATCCTGCTGATTTAGGCAATCGGACTGAGCTGAGGAGTTATTTTGTTGACCCTGAGGACCTGGCTATGGACAGTATCTAACTTTATGGCCTGGCTTGCCACAACCAAAACAGATGCCACTACCTGCTCTACACACGCTATGATGGTGCTTACCATAAATCTGGCAAAGAGGATAGGTGCGGGCACTACTAATACTGCCCTGGGTCTTAGAGCCTGGTGCTCTATTTTTGTTACCCTCTCTGAACTTAGAAACTGGAGCACTAGATGTAGAGAGAGCTAGAACTGATGACTTAGGATGAAACTGAGAATGGTTTCCTCCTTCTGATTTAGGCTGACTAAAATTGAAGCTACCTGTCCTAGCTTTCTTATTCTATTTTTCCCTCTGCTTAATTTTCTACTCTTCTATCTGTTGAGCATAGGTCATAAGTCTAGCTAAGGTCATATCACTATTCAGTATGGCAGATCTACACTCATTAACCACACTGTCATTCACCCCTGAAGCGAACTTACTGATCTTGGATCTACTGTCTGCAACCACATGAGGGGCATATCTGGCTAAGTGAGTAAACT
Organism: Capsicum annuum; assembly: GCF_002878395.1. Classification (NCBI taxonomy): domain Eukaryota; kingdom Viridiplantae; phylum Streptophyta; class Magnoliopsida; order Solanales; family Solanaceae; genus Capsicum; species Capsicum annuum. The sequence goes on along the minus strand of NC_061118.1, from coordinate 112,967,493 downwards.
TAAAAGAATACTATTTCACTGTCATATTGCCCTGCTTGAGGTTGATGAACTCTACCACCTTGTCTTCTCTAAGATTTTGGGGAAAGAATCTGTCTAAGAATACAGTGACAAGCTCCTCCTACTCTATAGGACCTGCATCATCTGATCTTTTGGGCTTCCACTATTTGAACCAAGCATGAGCCACATCCTGCAACTGGTATGTATCTAGCTCATCACTCTCAACAGTAGTCACCCCATGGCGTCTGTCACTTTCTAAACTTTATCAAAGAATTCCTGTGGGTCTTCATCTACCTTAGACCCAAGAAAGGTTGGAGGATTCATTAGGGTGAAGTCCCGAATCCTCACTGCAGCTGAGTTGTCCACTGGGCTGGCCGAAATAACTGTTGGCCATTCATTATGAGCAGCGACTGATTGAGCAAGAGTGGTAAATATTGTCCTAAACTACGCATGAGAAATATGATCACCTAAAGGTTCTTCGGGCTGAGGGGCTGACTGAGTTCTTCTCTTAGGAGGCATGTTCTGAAATAAAGAGAAGAAGCGGATTAGACTGAGAGGCTGACTTGTGATTATGCTCACTGGCACGACATAAATACTGAAAAAAGAGAAACTGTTCTTAAACATCTCATAGCCTCTTACACATAAATGTGGCACGCAACACACCCATGTACAAGACTCTACTAGATACGGCTTTCAGACTTCTTGGGACTCTATTGAACCTTAGGCTCTGATACCAAGTTTTTAACAACCCAATTTGTTGAACCGGAATACTACACAGTTTTCATGACCCCGAAGGACCACAAGCTAACCCATGACTGATATTTGTACCTGTATACTACATAAAATAACATAATAATATGAAAACATGCACTGAAAGACCATAAGTTTCGATCATGAACATAACTGAATAACATAACATCTGTGTGGGGTAATAGAATACTCAAAACAAAACTGAAGTCTAAAATATAATAGTCTATATCTAGTCTGTATCTAGTCTGAAAGCCTCTACTGTCTGAAGAATCTGAATAAGGAATTGATGGGACATATTCCCAACTAACTCCAACTAATAAGCTAATTAATGAGATACTAGAAAATCATTATGTCCTCAAAGGATGAGGACTAACTTCTACTCTGACTACTAAATTTGGAATAACTACTGATCTGGAACTCGTGTCTCTGAACCTATGGTGTAACATAAGAAGAAACCACCATAGCGCGAGTGCATCAGTACATATGTAGCAAGTATACATGTGAGGTAGGCTATATGTAATGGTTCACATGCATGAATAATGCTAACTGACTGTCTAACATGAACGTGAGAATACATGCATAAATACGTAACTGTAACTGACAACATGATTTCATACTTTCTGAGTCTGTATACTGATAATGTGATATGCTAGTAACTGATATAACTGATAACATGAAGGACTATATCTGCATAATACTGATAATATGGGTGAGTGTATCTAGGTATAACTGATAACATGGGTGACTATGGCTGATAGTCTTGAATCTGATGGAACTATCTGAGTTCCTTACTGTATCTGAGTTGATTGTATCTGACAGTCCTGAAATCTGAAGAACTATCTGAGTTCTATTACTGAGACTGATTGACTGTATTTGACAGTCCTAAATCTATAATATGAAACTGTGGGAAGTAGTATCTAACCGACATGCCCTAAAGGTGTTATAATAGCTGAGCTGGGGTCCAATCAATGCCCTAATTAGGAGGGTGTCAATACTGCACCACTGGTAAGGACAACGTGTGAGTAACCCTCATATAACAGGTAAATCTAGCGAGAATAGTGGGAACCCTCACATAACAGGTTAAGACACCTCATCTACCCTCATATAGCAGGCTACGATGTCTCAACCTATGCTGGATACAAAGTTCTGGAATGCAAGGATTGCTTCTAGGAATCACACCCTCATATAATAGGTGAGTCCCTATCCTTGGGTTCACTCGGTGCTAATTCCCACACCCATGTTAATGGACACTGAACATGATTTACCAAACTGAACTGAGCATGGACTGAGTTACTAAATTTTCGTGGCTGATGAAATACTACTCATATCTGACAACTGACTGAGTCATGAGATTATAGAGATTTTTCCCAAGTCATAAGACTATCTGAAGTCTAAGATTTCATAGCTTGACTGAGAGTATCGTGAAAACATGACATGGATCTAGGCACACATCTAATACTTCGGGTATAAGTACCCCTAGGACTCGATGGAAGGAAACTGACATGATTTGATATTCTTGAACACATTATAAATACCACAATACGTTTATTGAAGCATTTCATCAAAACGTATAATAGGCTTAAGCTGTTAAATTTATGGGGATTTTCATGATATCATGCTAGTTAGGCAAATTTTCTTCATCTAGGCATTTTATCAAACATATGGCAGGCATAGTACATGTAAACATCATGGTATAGCAATTAAACATCATGGTTCAATTCCAATTTCATGATACATGGTTTAAGTCATGAGATTACATAATTATTTATCTATACTAATCAACCCACATGGAATTTATCATCAAATCATGGAATAGAAATCAATTCCTCATTTATCAACATGAAAGAGAACATACAAAGCATGAACACATGAAGAAAATCCATAACTTGTAGTTGAAAAGGGATTTTGGACTTCATGGATGAAAGGATCCCATGAATGAACACTATGCATACCTTAGTTCGTGATTTCGTGAAGATTGGTGGTGAAACCTTCTAGAAATTAGACCTTCTATGAAAATCCTAGCTTGAGTTCTTGAGAGTATTTGAGAAAAACATCAATATTTTAGATGAATAAGGGCTAAATCCTGTGTTTGGAAGCTTATATAAAGGGGGAATTGACCCCTTTAACCCTGTACATGTAAGTTAATTTTTAGTAAAATTTCTCGAATTAGGCCCTTGGCGCGACGTGGAGTTATCGCGCCGTGTCACTGGAAATTGACAAATGGAAAATTGCACGGTGGTGCAACATGGATCTATCGCGTTACCACCTTATCTATGACCTGAAAGTTTGGCGCGACGTGCCAATATCACGGAGCAACATTGGAAATTGATAATTTCCATTTGAGCTATCTCTGTGACGCGCTGAAGGCTCAGGTCAAATACTGTCTTACTAAAAAGTCTCTAACTCTTCGTCTGGGTGTCGGATTTGGGCGAATTATATATCGATGGAAAACTTATTCAATTTCCCACGTGATAGGAAGTGAAAATTATGGAAATACCATGTGTATAAGGATGAATTATTATTTCAAAGCAAGTTCTAACATCCTTGAGAGGATTTTCAATCTAAGAAAAATCACGGGTATTACAACTTCACATAACTTGGTTGCTAAATTCTTGAAGATTGATGGTGGAATCTTGAGCTTTGAATTGAAATTCAATCACCTAGGGTTTTTTTTATTGAGAAATTTGTGAATAATGAGTGTATGTTGCAAATAGAGCGCTAAAATTTTGTGTTTTAGGGGGCTGAAGGACGTGGAAAAATACCCAAATACCCCTAAGGACGCGGCTTCTAATGACAGGAAATTAAATTATCGATGAGCAGACCAATGCGCTGCATCGATGGGATAGACACGATGGATGGTGTGCCGCATTGAGTCCACATCAGTTCACTGGAAATTGTACTGAGGTGAGGGAAAAATTATCTGTCGATGCGATGGACGACACGACATATCAAAATCGCATCGACTCACTATTTTGGTCATTCGAACATGGTCTAAACGAGGTCCGAATAATCTAAAACTTGTCTGAAAACACCTAATGACATTTCTGATCATGACTCAACCTAAAGATTAATACTTTAAGGTCATAAGTGTCATAAAATGGATTTTCCAACTTACGAAGGCTAAAATAATACTAAGTCTGAATACTTAGCTGAAATTTTCTAAGTCTGGGACCCCTTAACAAGCTTTTAGGAACTGAGTTAAGCTTAGAATTTTTTGGGGTCTTACAAATAGTTTGTTCATTCCCTAAAAGAAAACGTCTTTGATTGGTATACAGACCTTGAGCTTAATTCCATCGATAGGTGGGGGCAATTAGAGAATGAGTTTCTAAATTACTTTTATAGCATAAGGTGTAGAATGAGCATGGTAGAGATCACAAATACTCGGTAAAGAAAGGATGAACCAGTCATTGACTTCATCAATTAATGGATAAATTATAGCCTAAACTGCAAAGATAGGCTCAACGAAGCTTCTGCGATAGAGATGTGCATCCAAGGAATACACAAGGAGCTTCTCTATATCTTTTAATGAATTACGCCAAAATCCTTGGAAGAGTTAGCTACTCGTACTCACAACATGGAGTTGAGTATGTTTTCTACTAGAAAGGGAGCAGCGCCTATCCATGACCCTCAAAGGGAAAAGGATAAGCAGAAACCCAAAAGATGGAGCAAGTTTATCCGTGAAAATGACAAGAAAGAGTCAATAAATGTTGAAGTGTCTCCTGTGAAGGTCACCAAGAAGGTAAGCAAGAAGAAAAGTGTGAAAACGGCTTTTGGAGCACATCCAAATAAGAAAACTTTGAAAGAGATGCAAGAAAAGAAATATCCCTTCCTTGATTCTGATGTTTCTGAGATTTTCAATGAGCTGCTTGCGCATAAGATCATTGAACTCCCAGAGATGAAGCGACCCAACGAAGCTAGAAGGATCAATGACCCTAATTATTGTAAATATCACAGGCTTGTAAGTCAACCTCTAGAAAAGTGCTTTTCTTTAAAGACAAAGTCATACAACTAGCAAATGAGAAGGAGATCTTTTTCGACGATGAGATAGCCAGTTCTTCTCAAATCTCTATCATATTTGGTTTGTTTGATCCAGTCCAAATATGTGTCAAATCTCATAATGAGAAAATATTAGAGCCTGACAGGTCTTCACTTGATGAAGGTGATGATAAAGGTTGGACTCTGGTGACCAGGCACAGATGCAGGAGGACGGGTCTGTGAAAGAAGTCATTCGAGCATCCAATCAGAAGGAGAATAGTAAAGAAACCAAGAAAATAAATGTTGGTTGAACTTCTAAAAAGTACAAGCGTAATAGAGATTCACCTCCAAAAACTATGATGTCCAGTAACATTGGGGGAATTCTTACCAAGTTGGTTTCATGTGAAGACTACTCGAGTCAACCTTGAGGCATCTTGTTTTAATACTGCCAAAGAGGGGGAAAAGGCTGAGAATCTACCCATGGAAATTCCTTCATCTTCCAAAAAGCTTGTTGAAACTCTTAACGAAGAGAAATATGTATGTGATACAAAATTCACATTTACAAATGATGATCTTCTACTTGGAGAAGCCCTACACAATCGTCTCTTGTACATGGTACGTCAATTTCTATGAAAAAGGATAAATAGAAGCTTGATTGATGAGGAATACGGAGTTAACTTCCTGTCTATCCATACAATAAAGGAACTTGGCATCGCTACGGACGAACTGGTCGAAAGCCATATAATGATCCAAGGCTTCAACCAAGGGGGCCAGAGGGCCATGGGATCTATCAAGTTGGGAATTTGTATGGATAATTTTCAATCAAATGCATTGATGTATGTGATCGATGCTAAAACTTCATATAATATATTGCTTAGTAGGCCTTGGGTGCACGGGAACAAAATTATCTCGTCCTCTTACTAGAAATGCTTGAAGAACTTTGAAGGTGGAGTGAAATAAAGATAGTAGTTGATGATAAGTTATTCACTGAAGCTGAATCACACTTTGCTGATGCAAAATTCTACTTGAAGAATTATGTCCTGAATGAGAAAACTATTGATGATGTCACCAAGACCAAGTGTGATGATCTTGCATCCAAGAAGGTTGTGGTCACTATTGAAAAAGTCTCCACCAAGAAACCTCTCTCCACTTCAAATAAAGAAAGTGTCACTCCTATGAAGAAAAAAAGGTAACTCTTGTTTTTTGCTACGTACCAAACGTAAAGAAAGAGAAAGATCACCTATATGATGCCCAAGATAATGTGCTAAAGAGGCTAACTTTACCTATTAGGAAGATTTACGCAATAAATCCATCCTCAAGGCTACTTGGAGATGCCGTGGCTCAAAATCCGCCACAAGATATGACATTTCCTATGAAGCGTACAAAAGAGGGCTTCGATCCAAATGCATGTAAGTTATTTGTAAAGACTGGATATAATCTTAATAAGACAACAAGGTTGGGTGAAATTCCATTGAAAGGTATAACAAGGCAAGCACGTGAAGGCCTAGGGTACATGCAGCCACCTCCAATTCGCATCTCTATAAGAAGAGCAGTTAGTAACTACATCACTGTAGAATAGGAGTCTACTGCATCAACAAAAGGCCTTCTATCTTTGACTGACTTGGAGTATCAACCATAAGAACTTCTGTGTTCGAAAGGTTGGGTCCTCTAAATAAGAAGAAAAATAACAAGCATCGGAGAAGTCATTAAAGTACAACAATGCACTCTTCGCCTAAAATCTAGAAGGATTTCTAAAGTTTGATTCCTTCTAGAATAACGTGGCAAACGGTAGTTTTATGCAACGGGGTGCTAAAAGGAAAGGCTCATACTGTGATTTATACCAAGCAATGTGAGGAAGATAAAGAGTGTCGGCTCCTCATATCATGTAATGACCCAAAATGAGAAAGATGTCTCATCTCAAATGAAGGTTGATGAAGAGATATGAGATGTTTTTTGGTGTTATCATATATCCATCAACGACAATAATCCTCAATAGAAGAAAGATGCGGGAGATGCTCCATCATAACTTGAAGAAGGAGTAAAAGCCATAATAAATCCCTTGAAGTAAGTTAATCTTGGAACTGATAAAGACCCAAGACCAACTTACCTGAGTGCATTTCTAAATCAATAAATTAATTGTTGCAATATTTTCTTGTCTTGATTATTTATTTTTTGGCCTCGAGAATTTTACAGTTAAAAATAAATATAAAAGCGTTAGAATAAGAAAAACATAAAAAAGGATCCATCAACTACTTGAAACTTATATTAAAAGAGTGAAGGGCCTTAGAAATATTGTTTGGACTTTTTGCTCTTCTTTAAAAGTCTTTGATTTAGACAAAATCATCTTTTTATTTATTTTTTTTTCTAATATTTATGAGCTGAAACTTCATTAAATATATCTATGGTAAAACCTTTCCTAGTTAGAAGTCATAATAATTACTGACAACTAATATTTTTTCATTATTTAATAATTAATTTAATTTAATTTTAAGAAGATTTGAAAAATCTAAAAATAAATATAAAAGTGTTAGAATAAGAAAAAAAGCAAAAAAGGATTCATCAACTACTTGAAATTTCTGATGGTAAAATATATGCGTGCTTACACTAAAATATATATTTATGTTTACATTATTATATTAAAACGTGAAGAATATTTGAAAAGTGATTGAAACTTTTAAACTTCATTAAAAATCTCTGCAATAAATAAAATTATTTAATTTTAAATAATCAAATGTTACACGTGCGAGACACGTGCGGTTAAACTAATTGGATTAATCATTTAAGTCCAAACATGTAGGGATTTAATTAAAGTCCAATTTTTATTGGGCTAGCCCATTGATTTGGGCTACAAAATGAGGAACCCACTTTGCTAAGCTCAAGATATTGTCATATTCTAGAGGCTCAAATAAGCGTCATGTGTTAAATGACGTGGTATGCCAAATTAAATGAAGGAGTCAAATGTTAAAATGATAGGACCATGTCACATGTTAAAATAATACAGCAGGCCTAATGAAATCAAAGCCCATAAAAGACGTCACGTCACTTGAATTTGATTGGTCAAAGAAAGTCCATCTTCATCATGATTCTTCTCTTTCCACAAGTATAAATAGGAGTCTCATAATTCAGAAAACCCAGAACTCTAACAAGAAGCAAGAGAAAGCTCGTGGATCAAACAGCGCAATTTCTCTTCAAGATCAAGACTGCAATATTTCAAGATTGCAATATTCAAAAACATGCAAGCAAGTTCATCAAGATTCAAGATCAAGACTGCAATATTTCAAGTCTGCAATATTCAAGAACATGCTCAAAAGCTACAAAGTTCAGGCATTCAAAGCAAGTTCATCAAGATTCAAGATCAAGACTGCAATATTCAAGAACATGCTCAAAAGCCCTAGTCAAGATCAAGATTCAAAATCAAGACCGCAATATTCAAGAACAAACTCAAAAGCCCTTGAACTCAAACACAAGTCAAGATCAAGACCCTCAAATAAACAAATCAAATTCAAATTCAAGATCACGCTTTAAGCCCTTGAATTTATATTTGAAAAGGCTAATAAAAGGATTCATAGAGATTGTAACACTCATATACTGAAATTAATAAATTAATTGTTGCAATATTTTTTTGTCTTGATTATTTATTTTTTGGCCTCAGAATTTTATTGTCAACACCGTGATTTGAAGGGATTATGGATTATTATTTTTTTTTTCACAAATAAGCACAATACCGTGAACCAAGGGATTTGGACACTCTTCACTTGCAATTGCTTTTCACATTGAAAGAACATACAAAAGGGAGGGTATACAAATAGAATACAGAGAAGCAAAATAGCGATTTCACAGGCACTTTTTGCAATCCGAGATGAGTTTGTTACAGTGGTTGAAAGTGATGAACACGGCTGGAATTGGGGGATGTTTAATAGACACATCCATAACTGTGAAGAATGTGGAATTGAAAATGGATTCTTCTCCGATCCTCCCTTTTACTTTCGACCTACCTATGTCCTCTTTTTGGACCATCTTCCTTTATCAATGATGATGCAGCTATCCTTTACCGGCTACGATAAGTTGAAACAAGGCTGGAATGGGATTTTAATCGACAAGTATAGATACATACCCAGTACACCGATTTGCTGCAATAGCCAAAGTGTTGCTAAATTGGGTTGAGAGGATTTAAGTTTGCTTAGTAAGGTAATTTTCCCAACAAATAAAGTTGAAAGGAATAGCACGGGAAGTACCAAGATTCTGGTACAGGAAATGTTTATGAGCCCTCTAGTACATTGCTAGCTCTAAGTCACTCGCATACTATATTTACTTGCTTGCAGAACTCAGAATTCAGCACCGTCGTCCTCTCGATATCCTGAAAAATCATTCGTAAAATAATCCAAGAGGTTTGCTGTTGAATGTTAAAGCACCCCAAACTAGCAATACAAAACCAGCAGAAAATCAATATATATGCATTCCAAGCAAATCCAAAGACGGTTTTATAGTACATTTATACACCCAATATATAAAAGAAATTTGGTAACTCCTCCGCCACGGCCCAAATTGTCAGCAAAAGCAGACAAGCACAAGTTTCGATTTGTTTGAGTACTGTGCATTATACATACATGTATTCACCCTCACGAACTGCATTAGCAGCCCCTTTTCTTTCCTCCTCCGCTTCCTTTTCCCGCTCCTTCCAGTTCTCATAGTGATGATCATCTGTGAGCAACTCATGCCGACAAATTGGACAAGAGTTGTGCTCATCCTGTTAAACAAACATTGAGAATATTGAAAGACTTAGAAGATGTTATTGGATAGAAAAAAATGAAATTGTGACAAATTAAATTACAATGGCCAAAATATGATTAGTAGAGCAAAGTTTCACTTTCATACCAGCCATGGCTTCAAGCAAGGAGGGTGAAACATATGCTTGCACGGCAACTCTTGCATCTTGTCATCTACAACTAACACCTCCCTGCAAATCGCACACTCTGCATCTGCAACAAGCTTCATCAAGAACTCATCTGTGACAGTAATAACTGGGAGGTTTGCCACGACTTGTTTACTGGCAGGTGGTGCTCTCGGGGCAGCAGGACCGTCATCCAGCATCTTTAAATAAAACAAATTAGATTAGTTTTTAGTTCAAGCCAATTGTCCTTTAGGAAGAATGCATCTAATTCCCCTATAAGAAAATTTTCTTTTATATTTAAATAAAATTTTCCATCCGAGAATCTTTTTCCACAGATAGTTATGTACGTATTAAACAAGTGGTTTACCAAATGAGAAATAAAAGCAGAGTACATAAAATTCATAGTTTAACTCAAATGTTTTATAGAGTGGAGGGGGTGCGAGAATGCAAGAACTTTGCAAGTTAAGGAACTCCAAACAACACACCCTTGGCATATTGCTGCTCACTACTGACTGAAAAGTACAGGCTACAGTTGTGTGTAATGCAAGGACTAGAGTAAAACTAGAGGTACCTCTGGTATTATATCATCTAGTCTAGCAACCAGCTCCTCAAGTACACTGCGAGCACCTTCCGTAGTGTTAACATTGGCTGGATCACCCTGAGAAGACAGCTCGAGCCAAGCAGGCTGCTCAGGCTCAGGGTCAACAGTAAGATGCCCCTCAAAAAGGAACCCTGAATCAAAATAACAGGGTAAATATCAAATAGATGCAACATTTTGGTTGGTATATTTGTAGCAATAGGGCACATAGCTGATGTATCAAAAAAGAAAACTATAAAGAGGTCTTATCCGTACTTCTATTTGAGCCATTTTCTGTTGATGTTGTATTCTGAGATTCATTCTGTACTTCAGTTAACTGCTCTCGCGCCTGACTAATGCAACTCTGCAAATGTTTCTTCTCAGACGATCCTGACACCAGGTGCTCAGCCTCAACGAATAGCCCAAGACCAGCATTCCAAAATCCAGGCATTGTGTATCTTGTCTTTAAAATGGTGGCAACCCGAAATACAACCGTATAGAACTGCAAGCATTTGAAATCACTCAGATTTATTCAGTAGTAATAGAACTTTTTATGCAAGTAAAAGTACTTCTTGTGATAAATCTTTTAATTTTTATTTCAAGTCTTAAGCAAGTAAAGGCACTTAAAGTGGACTTAAAGCAAAGTAAATCTCCCTTGTCAATTCTCATATGCAGTTCCTTTTCCAAATCACCATCTACAGTTCGTGATGGATAAAGATGTAAACAGACCTAAAGCAAAATAAATCATATACAATGAGATGACTTTGGGCATGCTAATGTCATTTACTAGTTATCATATAACATGGTGGTTATGATATTCTGCATGTTATGTATGTATCTCCCTCCCACCTGAAGGCTTTGAGGTGCGGTAAAAGGTGATATAAAGCTTTGATAGAGTAATTTTCCTTAAAATATGCAGGCATGGAGATCTTATGACTATTACAGATGAAAATGAAGAAGCTATATTCTTCATAGTATTAGAACGCATATTACAAGAATCATTTACTTGTGACTGCATTTACTTAGGAGTATGAGCATATGGGGTTAAATAATCAGTTAAAAAGGGCAACTCTGATACAAGTATGATCATGATCATGACACTTTCGAATATTTTTTAAGACTAGTCACTAAAGGACTCGTTTGTCATTTCTCTATTATTTGTAATGTTGTATAAATAGAACCTTGTAGGGTTTAGGTGTAATATTTCACTAAAGGGTTTAGGTGTAATTTTGTAATATTTCACTAAAGAGTTTATTTTCTTAGTTTATGTTTGATATTGAAGACACTACTCTTGTGAGAGAGAGTTCTCAAAACTGAAATTAGGGCATAACATAAGGGTGGATTCTCTTATGTGTTGCAAAGCTTGAGATTTTGGAGCTTTGAAAGGTGGATGCCTCTCTTGTGTCATTGTAAGAGTTAGGTGTTTGTTGTATGAAGTGTTAAAGGTCCAAGAGTGAATATGCTCTTGGGTTGTTAAGACTACATCAACACTTGTCTAACTATCTATCTTTGTTTCTTGTCCTAATCTTGTAGTTTGTGTTGTTATTCAAGCCGTTTGGTTATTGTAGTTGTAACATTGTTGTTCTTCATTTTTATTGTCATAATATAATTTGGTTTGTTGCTGGAAATTAGGTGTTAAACACCTCATTACATGGTGTTTTTGTTGTGTTCTTGAATCCGAGAGGGGTCACCAAAAGAGGTCCATAGTTCCTTGAACTAGTGGACTATTTTGGTGTTTGTTTTCTTGTGTTTTTGGGCTGTCTTGTATCATTTGGTATCAGAGCAAGATTTGATTTTGTTCCAACAAAATCAATCTTGGGATTGTTATCTTGAAAATTAAAAAAAAAAAAGTGAAAAGGAAGAAAAAGAAAAAAAGTTACTGTTCACGTTTTTAGGGTCTTTCAAAAAAACTTGATTTTTGTGTGTTTTGTGTGTTTCTAGTGTTAGATCCTTGTTCCCTAACACTATTAGAGTCTAGAAATTGAAAATCCTAACAAAAAAGAAGTGTCAAAATCGAAAATCCCCAAAAAAGAAACTAAACCCGTTTTTGACCCTGGGTCAAATTTTGAGTTTTTGATTTTGTGTTTTTCTTGTGTGTTTAGTGTTAGATTTGTGTTCTCTAAAACTATAGGAGTATAGAGTTAGAATTTGAGCTAAATTGGAGGTTATTTAAGTCATCCACCATTGTTAAGCTAGAGTTTGAAGAAACTTAAAGGTGGGATCTCATTGTGGGAGGTTGTTTTGAACTCACGTGTGTTTTGTTTTGTAGAATTTGTATTGTATTGTTGTGTGTGGCGTTGTGGACTGATTGGGTGTCTTGTTGGACCGTAACTTGAAGGGTTATTTTTGGTATAACCACAATGGAACTCGAGACTTCAAATGCTCAAACAATGGATAATAATGCCATCAATCTCATTTTGGCTGGCCTTGAAACTATGTCCCGAGATGTGGCTAGGTTGAATGTGGGTCTTGAGAAATTAGATACGGATGTGGCATCAATAAGTGGGAAATTAGAACGTGTGGAAAGCCAAAGGAGTCGACCTTACACACCTCAAAACAATTCCCCAACAAATACTCCGGGGACCATGCACCAAATGCTATATCTACCAATTGCCACAAATCCAACCAATCTCTACTCCCGAAACCAAGAACAAGATAGACCAAACCATCCTCCACTCCACTAAGTCCAACAAGAAGGGCTTGGAACCTAAATACCATCACCAAAGCCGAACCCTCTCATCCAAACTCCACTTGACCAAAGACCTCACTATCCAAATCCAATCCCGCCACTACAAGCTCCACTTAACCCAAATAGATCTCAATTCCATCAAAGTGAGCCTTCCCGTTTTCAAAGGTGAGAGTGATCCTGAAGCCTACCTTGCATGGGAGTCGTCTTGTGACAAGATCTTCCAACTTAATGATCTCACCGAAGAAAACAAAAGTTGTTATGCTATAGTTCACTTCGAAGGGTATGCTAATACATGGTGGGAGTATGTTAAATGGTTTGGGAATGAGATGATTAGGGGACAACCTCCTCCTTGGTTTCGGTTGAAGAACCTTATGTGGCAACGGTACTTGCCCGAGACTTATAGGCATGAGCTTCTCGCCAAATTGTATAATTTGAGGCAAGGGAGCAAGAGTGTCATGGCTTACTACGATGAATTTCAACAATTGATGTTGCAACTTGACCACCGAAGCGAGCAAGTAAGTCATGACATTGTGCGCTTCAAGGTTGGGTTAAACAAGGACATCTCCACTCGCATGATGCTTCACAAATTCGACACCGCAGATGGCATCTTCCACGCGGCTTTAGAGGTTAAGAGGGAGTTCAAAGAGAACTCATTCATGGCTACCCAACCCGAGGCCACTAGGGTTTCCAAAAACATCCTCCAAGGTATAAAGGTAAATCGAATTCTACTTCTAATCCCAAGGAGTTTCAATGCTTCAAGTGTCAAGGGTGGGGGCACAAGGCTAGTGAGTGCACAAACCGACGGAATATGATCCTAAGGTGGGGTAGATTGTACATTATCTTGGAGAAGAGGTGGGCATTGAATCGGTTAAGAATGATGACAAACAGCAAGATGGAGAGCAAAAAGAAGCCAAAGTGCAAAATGAAGAGTATGGAGAAGATGTGTGGCCGGAAGAAGGAGATTGTGAAGTGCCTTTGTAAAAGAGGTGAGCCCGTGAATTTGTGGTCAAATTCCTCTCAAGATGGAGAGGATGATACAAAAATGATCATGATCATGACACTTTTGAGTATTTTTGAAGACTAGTCACTAAAGGACTCTTGTCATTTCTCTATTATTTGTAATGTTGTATAAATAGAACCTTGTAGGGTTTATTTTCTTAGTTTATGCTTGATATTGAAGACACTACTCTTGTGAGAGAGAGTTCTCAAAACTGAAATTAGGGCATAGCATAAGGGTGGATTCTCTTATGTGTTGCAAAGCTTGAGACTTTGGTGATTTGAGAGGTGGATGCCCCTCTTGTGTCATTGTAAGAGTTAGGTGTTTGTTGTATGAAGTGTTAAAGGTCCAAGAGTGAATATGCTCTTGGGTTGTTAAGGCTACATCAACACTTGTCTAACCATCTATCTTTGTTTCTTATTCTAATCTTGTAGTTTGTGTTGTTGTTCAAGCCGTTTGGTTATTGTGGTTGTAACATTGTTGTTCTTCATTTTTATTGTCATAATCTAGTTTGGTTTGCTCCTGGAAATTAGGTCTTAAACACCTCATTACATGGTGTTCTTGTTGTGTTCTTAAATCCGAGAAGGGTCACCAAAAGAGGTCCATAGTTCCTTGAACTAGTGGACTGTTTTGTTGTTTGTTTTCTTGTGTTCTTGGGCTGTCTTGTATCAAACTCGGTGCAGCTCCCGCTAAGCGCAGGGTCCGGGGAAGGGCCAAATCACAAGGGTCTATTGTACACAGGCTAACCCTACACATGGGGTTAAATAATCAGTTATCAAAATCTATTGCTGTAAACTCTCTCAAAGAAGAATAATGGATGAAGAAGTGTTTGACAAAAGAACTAGGCATAGAGATAGAGCAGCTACTAACTAGCCTATACTAAACCACTTGCTTAAGTTAAATGTTTTTTCAGAAGGAATACAACCCCTTACTTGTAAACGAGGATGTCTCTGAAAAAAATACACTGGTCACTTTCTCACTACACACTTCTCTGTGTTTATTAATAAAAGAATATGTGGACCAGTTCCCTTTCGTGGATTGACCTATTATGAATTCTCTTTCCGAAAGAGATCAATTGTTTAATTTCTCCATGCTGATATTAATTGGGACCTAAACCATCTACTAAGAGTTGGAACGAAAAAAGTTCCACTTACTGCATGAAAGCGGCTCTTCATCATAGTTACAAATATGTGCTAGCTTAATCAATTGGATATTATAAAAAGCACAGAATAGTCTATGTAGATAAGCTATCTCATTTTTGTAACAAAAAACAAGACTAAAATCAACAACTCGGTTGATCATCTTCCTATTAAAAGTAAACCTCAAAACTCTACTACCCTATTCCAAACCTTCATAGTGTGACTCAACAACTTGATACCCCTATAGTTGTTGCAACTCTGAATGTCACCCTTGTTCTTATATAATGAAATCATCGTACTCCATCTCCAGGATTCGGGCATCTTCGCTGTCCTAAAGCTAACGGTAAACAACTCAACCAGCCACTCCACACCTACCTGCTAGTGCTCTTACAAAAATCCACCAGAATCTCATCTAGCCCAGTCGCCCGACCCCTACTCATCCTACGAATAACACCCTTGACCTCCTCAACCTTTATACGCCTACAACAATTGTAATCGTGACACCTCTCTGAGTGCTCCAAGTCCCCAGTTATTGAACTCACATCATCACCTACCACTCTTCAATCCATTCCCACTCCATATGACCGTGTAAACCTTGTTTCCACTATTTGTTAATTATAAAGCTACCAGGTATCACCGATCAACACTCCCCCATCCCGCCGAACACTAATATTACATTCGACCAAATTTATGTCCAACCATACACTAGAAAAGGATATTTCACATTCTATAAAACAAGGATCAATTAAGTGTTTAATGTTTTTTTTAAATAACTATAGTGTCCAAGTAAGGAGGTATGTAAGAGGGATAAGTTCAAGTATCTTGGGTCCGTGATTCAGAGTAATGGTGAGATTGACGAGGATGTCTCGCACCGTATTGGGGCGGGATGGATGAAGTGGAAACTCGCGTCGGAGGTGCTGGGTGATAAGAAGGTGCCGCCCAAGCTTAAAGGCAAATTCTACAGGGTGGTAGTCCGTCCGGCCTTGTTGTATGGAGCGGAGTGTTGGCCAGTTAAGAACTCCCACATCCAAAAAATGAAGGTGGCAGAAATGCGGATGTTGCGCTGGATATGTGGGCTGACTAGAGGGGATAGAGTTCGGAATGAGACTATCCGGGAGAAGGTTGGTGTGACTTCAGTGGAGTGCAAGATGCGGGAAGCACGATTGAGATGGTTCGGACACGTGAAGAGGAGGGGCATGGATGCCCCGGTCTGTAGGTGTGAGAGGCTAGCGTTGGATGGTTTTAGGCGGGGTAGGGGTAGGCCGAAGAAGTACTGAGGTGAGGTGAGGTGATTAGGCGGGACATGGAACAGTTACAGCTCACCGAGGACATGACCCTAGATAGGAAGATCTGGAAGACGCGAATTACGGCAGAGGATTAGGGCCAGTTTGGGTCGCTAGTGTAGGGAATTACTTGGTGGGGGTTTTATTCCTGTTATGATTCCGTGTTTCGTGTTCCATGTTTTATTACGAATCTGTGTGCTTTTCTCTGCTTTCCTCTGTTTTATAATACTTATGGGTGCCGTATGTATGTTATGTAATCTGCTTCTGTGCTTTACTATGTGTTTGTGTGGTATCTCATGCCTTGAGCCAGGGGTCTTTCGGAAACAGCCTTTCTACTTCATCAGAGGTAGAGGTATGGACTGCGTACATCTTACCCCCAGACCCCACTAGGTGGGAATACACTGGGTTTGTTATTGTTGTTGTTGTATAGTGTCCAAACAAGCTTGCATGCACGTCGACTAATTCCAAGGGATATTTATCACCCCCCCCCCCCACCAGCCCTAGGTACCACATAACTTTTCTACCAAAGCTAGAATAAATGGAAATAAATCATCTAGTATTTTTGTCTCAGCTCGAAATTGAACCTGACACCTCATGCGTAATTTCTAATGGCATAGATCCCAATTCCTCAACCAACTTGATTATTTTTGAAGCAAACTATTCTCAATCATTCAGCTCCGACAAGTGAAAGTCGCAGCTAGTTTACTTTTTTACAGCTATCCAAACTAATGTATACTCAAAAACGAAAATAAGTAATCAAAATTCCCGGTAACAAAAGAAAAAAACCACAACAAAAACGTTTAATCAAATATTAATCCTTTTTCCCTTAATTTATCTGCTTTTCTTCATTAGTTGGGTAAAGCAAAAACACACGAAAAAAAAAATAATAAATAAAAGAAGAACAAATTACATAAATAAATGAGTAATAAAAGGAAAAGGGGTAATATTTACCGAATTACGAAGAGAAGGGGAAGCAGAAGGATAGTATTGAAGAAGAAGAGATCTAATGGAGGAAACTGCTTCCTCAAACATTTGTTTCTTTCCTAATTGCTTCTGCAATTCTTGAAGCTTTTGCTTTAATTCTTCTTCCATTTTTGCTTTTGCTTAATTCAATTAACTTTCAGTTCTGATTTATATTTTTTATATAGCTCTCTGTCTTGCGGAGGGGGAAATTGAAATCGGCTTTCCGTGTCATGTCCAAAATTGTCCCTTATCTTTCGTTCCAGGATCAAAATACTTTCTTATTCTTTTATATAGCGAGTATTAGGGGTTGTTTGGTTTGAGGTATAAAAAATTCAAGGATAAGTTATTTTGGGGTAAAATAAAAGATTATTTAATTTTTTGTTTGATTGGAGGGATTAATCTTATCTGGGATAACTTATTCCATCATTTTTCTTTTAGTGGTGGGATAACTTATCCTATATACATGGTGGGATAAATTATTTTGGGTAATCCCAGAATAATTAATTTTGGTATTAGTTATTTCGAGATAATAATTTCCCAACCAAACAGTCCCTACGAGTCCTCTTTTTTGTTAAACCTAGTTTAGTATACGTGCATTGTACGTATATTTAATATTAAAAAAAATAGTTACATGTATTTGTTTGTCTAATGTTCAAATATTTATTTATAAAAAAATATAACATTATTCGAATACGAACATAATTTATATGAGGTGATTGATATTTTAATTTATTTGAATTAATGTGAAGGCTTTCTTGAAGTTCTAAATATTAAAAAATTAATGAAATAATAATATTGTCCATTATGAAATTTATTTTTAAAAAAGATAAAAAGAAGATGAATGTTTCACTGCATAACAGACATCAGAGAATGTTCTTAAAAAATTTCATTGCGTAAAAGATATCAAATGCATTCGAAAATAGTCCTAAAAAGTTGATTTGTTACTCAAACTACTTGGACAATCTATTACTTCCTACACATATTAAAATGAATTACTTACTTTTTTTTTAATCGAATTATAATTAAAAAATAGGAGAACTTACACAAATCTCTGAATCTTTAAATGATATTACATTTTCTCCCAATTATTTGGTTAATTACATCTTATCCCGATTTTTTGGAATCATGATATATATATTATAAGGTCATACATATAAAAAGTGATACATTTAAAACTGACAAAATATTTATTTAAGAAAGTAACATATTCTCGTTTATTATTTTAGGAAGTAACTGGTTCTCTTTTATTCTGTGAAGAAAATCACGCACAATCGGTTGCACAATGAATTAATGAGATTCCAATTCCACCAACCAACTTTCAAATTTCAATTGGTGACCGCAAGTTGAGAATATCTATGGCTACTTCAAATGCATCCTCTCCTATTCTCTCTTCATCACCAGAAAATGAATCTCAACAAGCAGATTCCTTGTCTTCCCCCATGGTATTGAAGTTTGATGATATCTCTGCTAATTCGATACCGAAAAAAAAGGAATATCCAATAGATATGTCTTTCCCTGATATCAAAAACAGTATATATTCAATTGGCAAGTTCCGCATATCAAGAACAGTATATATTCAATCTACGCCAATTTTGGACAGTGAAACGTCGGAGTTGCAGATTCGTACAACGTCGCCGACGGAAGTGAATGAAGAAGAGAAGTAGGAGAAAAGGAATTATTATTTGAATACATGATACATCTGAAAATTTGAATTATTATTTGGCGGCGGATGATTACTATGTGATACATCTGAAATATGTGATACATTTGGTTGTATTTCTATGATTTTTATATGATTCATATTAAATATTTATGAAAGTTTTATGATTCATATTAATATTGTCTGCATTAGTTTAAAGAAATTATCTGTTATATTAGTGATACATTTTTATAGTTGAAATAAATGTATGTATCATCAATAATCCAACCGCAAATGTATCACTCATACATTGTCAATACAAATATATCTCCAATAATCTAATAGAAAATGCTTCACTCCTACACTATCAACAAATGTATCACTATATACTGATAAGAAAAGTATCATTCATATGAATCACCGTTACACTATGAAAATGTATCCAGAAAATTAATATTTTTATATATGTATCAATTGGATTAACAAAAAAATATGTATCACCGACAAATTTCATACTAATATTAACTTAAACATGTATGAATAACAAAATAAGTTTATATATGTATCAATCAATTTTTTCTAAAAAAAAAAAAGTGGGAGAGATTTTAGGAGAGGAAATTGTGAAAAAAAAAATAGCTGCATGCTTTAATGGAGGATAGCAAATCGGGAAGGAAGATCCTTGTCCATCTAATGATTTTCATGTTTGGACTTTGACTATTGAAAATTTTACAACCTAACATTTATATTGTAAATACTTATTTTTAAAAAAATTTAAAAATATGTGTATAATCTGGGAGAGATTTTAGGGAAGGTAATTTTTGAAATAATAAATATCTTGCATGAGTTAATGGTGGAGTAAAAATGGGATGTGGGGTTTTGTTGATATGTATCAAGAGTAAAATTGAAAATCGAGATTTAATGTAAATTTTTTAAAAAGTAAAGGATATTGGGTAATATAGTCTCTTAAGTTTGAAATTTGTATAATTTAGTGAACCATAAAAGAGGAGGAGATATAGGGATACATCATATACACCTTCAAGAGTACTGATGGATAAATATGGCTAAAAAGAAGTTCTTTTATAAATTAATTAGCCGATGATGTTTAATTATTTTTCATAAATTTGGATAAATTCTTTTTAGGCTCAAACAATAAAATCTTTTGTTCCTTAAAGAAATTTGAATTATAAAGAGAATAAGAAAAGTAAAGGCTATAGTCTCAAAGATTTTGAAAGAAACTATTATCTAAAAAAAAAAACATGAATAAAAACAAAATCAATAATACAATGTTAATGTTTAGATATTATATCTTGAATGTTAACTCTCTTTTACCGAAAATATTTAGCATAAACTTTTCTACTTTTTTTCAAGGAAAAAACAGAATTGGATGAGTGATAAAAAAAAAAAAAAAAATTTGAACGAAAAATAATTCTTCAAACCATATTATAAAATTTTTACGATAAAAAGTGTACTTAATTAATAAAATTTAAATATTTGAAAGATATATAAGAGAATTACACAATAACTAATGTATAATTATAAATAATATTAATCTATAAAATTACAAAAAATAAAATCAATTATGGTGAATATTGGGACAATCCCAAAAGCATGCATATAAGCTTGTGATGGAAAAGCAACTAATAGTAGAAAATAGGTTTGTCCCAATTTTAAACCACTTCTTTAGAAGACAAACATGCTTGCAAAGTATTATCTAATGGAGAAAGGTAGTTATTAAATTGATAAAATAAATTAAAATTAATTTTAAAAAATATGGTCAACCATTTGTAGGGGGATGCGGATATAGTCGGATAACTAATTTATGAAATAGATTTATTATATATCTAATGAATCTATTTTTATTTGTGCGTGGATATTTCTTAAATTTTGTTTCAATAGCTTTTAATGATTTATTCTTTTCGTAAGATATATTCATTAATTTGTTTGATTTATTATTTTATCCTGCAGTAATTGCAGAGTTACAAATTTCTGTATAATAATTTATCCTAACTGTACTGTAATGTATATCTAATTCTAGATTTTCAATGTTATTTATTATCTTGTGTTGTTCTTCTCGTAGTGAGTTTTTTAAATT